>NW_013525381.1:1260254-1270439 GCF_000836215.1 Papilio polytes | reverse complement strand
GGAACGTGTGACTAACGTGTACATCCCGGAGGGCACCAGTTTACTGCCGCCGCCGCCGCCACCGCCGCATCGCCGACCTTCACACGACGACTTTGAACCTGTCACCTTACATCCTTTCGCCTGAATTCGGACCTGTAAGGTGTCAGATGCCATCACATTCACGTTTACCGAATTAATTCTAAAATACAATCGCAATAAATTTATTAAGTAATAAAGTATCGGGTTTCAACGTTAGTGTGATGGCACCTTAATGAAAAACGATCTCAATTACCAGGAATAGCCAGTTGTAGAAATGACACGTAGTTTGTAGAACAGGCGGTGTCTCAAATGCGATGTGTTAGAGCTCATAGAAAACGCTATACAGGCTGATGACAAAGTAAAACGCGCTGCTAAATAGCTGCCATGGACTATACAGAGAAAATCAAAATAATTGTCTCAAAAATTTGGGGCGTGTAATCAACTACCTAATTTCGTCAATTCCAAATATCAATAAAATGGACATATACGTAGATGTATACAATAAGATTATTGCTAATTATAATCTGATTGGAAAACTAAATGTAGGCTAAATTTGTAGGAATATATCTGTCCTAGCCTACTTTATATCTCGATTCAACCTCGTTGTCAGTATTGAAACTCCGTCATATAACTATATATGTAAGTGTTTATGTGATTTTAGTACATTCCTATTCCCATAGGAATATGAATATATGAATCTTATTATTGTTATTGTTTCTAGAACATGGATATCGTGTAGATTTTAGATAAGTCTAGAAGACTAAAATTATATTTTATTATTGTGTACATAAATTAAAAAAAATGAGTAAACATTTCCTGTAGTTTCTTTAGTTTGTATTTTGTTTTTTAAACAAAGTCGTGGATATCGAGATCATGTCATTTTGCGGCGTTGTTAGATTTTCTTAATGTTTATATTTTTTATATTTCTACGATACTAGAATGGGTGAAGTCCTAAATTATTTTGCTTCTATAAATTGTTCGCGATCACCCAACTTAGTATCGTAGCTCCAAAAAAATGTGAATTTTTATAGAAATAAATAAGTGTAACAGATAGAAATAAATATGTAAAATGCGTATTATTTTCGTATAAGTCCTTGTCCCTCTTTCCGTTGGCTCACGGGAAGGGATGCAAGGCGGAATTAACACTAAATATTAATAAAAAAACATATATAATATGTATTGAGGTCTGGAGTTTTTTAATTGTTAATTTCTTATTGACGAGTTATGAATGTAATCCTGGCCTCTCATCGCTGTCATTGAATGTTTGAATGTGTATTTATGTAAATGTATTAGTAAACATAATTAACATATATATGCTGTTGATTAAAGAAAGGTCTCAACGAGAATCGACACTAGATAATCCATTTATTTTCCAGTTGGTTTCTTTACAATGCTTCTAGTTTCACCACGATTTATATGGTGACAATAAAAATATCAGTGTAAATAATTAGTTTTAATTACGACGATTTTTTATCAAACATAATGGAATGTAAATAGTTTTATTTCTAAATCATGCGATACTCGGTTATATTTGTTCAATAACAAATGTTGGAATATGCACGTCTCATATCAGAGTGAATTCCTTTAGTAATTAATTAGAATTGTATCTTAAAATATGCTTTGGAGTTTCCTATTAAATATAGAAGTTTGCCTCATTACTTCTGTTATGGGATGTCATGTTAATTTCCTTGTGTTTTTATCGAGGGTTCTAATGACGCCCAAAAAGGGCGGGAAAAGTTTCACAGGGTGTTTTAATCTAAGGTAGACTTAGGACGGGTAACAACGGTTACAGATTCAAAATATATTTGCCCAGAGAAAATTATTTTTATCTGCTTCAATTCAGCCAGACTAACATTGTTATCGCCGTCAAATATTTTCCAAAATGATTATCAAAAACCTATCTATTTCTATTTTATAGATAAAAACTTTATTTTAATACATTGATGAATGTTTTGTATGTTTTTAAATTAAAATGTGTGTAAATTAGAATCAATGTTCTGATGTACTTTGAATAAACAAAAACATTTGTAAATACAACTGATAAATAACGATAGTATAGAATGACCGATTTATCTGACCCGGTGGGCATAAGTGTTAACTAGCCCTTGTCAATGTCAAAAAAGTGTCACAAGATCTTTGCAAAATTGCTATTTTTATTTTCTGAAACTAACCGCGATAGCGACTCTCAACGGGCCAGATAAGTCTGTCTATCTGTACATCAATAACATTTAATTTAATAAGAGTTTGTTGCGCCATTCATAGTTTATTCCCGATATTTTACTATAAAGAATAATTTAAACATTTGCTGTGTATAAAATACACTGTTTTGTTTAATCTCTTCAATACTCTATCCATCCCATTTATAGAATCGACTTTCAAATGTTGCATATCTTGTTTTTCATATTTGTTCAACGTAAATAGGCTTTGTTTAAAAATCGAATTGAAAATGGCCACAACTCGAATGATTTGGAATTAGTTTTAAGGAAAAAAACCTATTTCTTTGAATGCATAGCTTGTAAGGGAAGGGAATATGAGTGCTGTGATACCAGAAACTTTGGGTTTGAGTACGAGGATGGAAGATGTCGGCAATTATTAATAATTCGAATTGAATGTGTGGAGTTTTATTTTGTCGTAATTTGTAAATGACATTCGTCATTTTATGCACAAAATAATCATGCGCACAAAAGCGTTTCCAAATAATCGTTTATCAACTTTCGAAATCTCTTTCATTTATAAAATTAATAAATCAAAATTCATAAGATCATCGTGCGATTTGTGCCAAATTTGTAATTTTCGGTAATATGTTTTATTAGCGTGTAATATTATTTAATTTTTAATCAATCATTAGTGTTAATAAGATAATTATATAAACAGCTTTCACACCTTCTATACCTCCTTAAGTAAGGTGTTAAAACTGTTGTCTGATTTATTATTGTACTAAAAATTTAAGTATAGAAATTATTCAAATATTTATGCGTTATTTCTTTACAATTCCCTTCCCTTCTTTTATTTTTAACTAGCTACTAAACGACTCCGTACGCGTGGAATTAAAAAAGTAGCCTATGTGTTCTTCCAGACTATCCTCCACATCTATGCCAAATTTCTGAGATCTGTTCAGTCGTTTAAACTACAAATTCTTACAAACATCCATCCATCTATCGAAACTTTTGCAATTATGTTAGTTAGGTGTTACACATTGAAACGTAACCTTTTATCGGTGAAAGAAATTTGGAAATCACTCCAGTTATTTTTGAGTTTTTTTTTAGTAAAATATTAGTAGATTTTTGTTAATTTACTAATATTTCCTTTGACCATTCCAACTAGGCTTGTGCTAGGATATGGTTCACGACAATAGTCGAATGGCGAGGTTTCGAACCCTCGATCTCAAAATCGGTAGTCCGTACCCCAAACCATGAGGCTATTGACGCTTAAGTTATTTCACTACATACTAAAATGCAAAAATACAAATCTCTTCTTTGTAATATTAGCAGAAGTATGAATAACTACGGCCCCTTCATTAACTTGTACTTTCTCACGACACTATCCAAGGTAAAGACGATGAATTACACCCTGTCAGGACGACCACTTTTTAGGTTATATAGTAAAACAGCATGTTAAAATATACATAATTTATTTCATTCAGCATTCATTGTACACATACGTATTTTAAATGATTACACCTAGTCAACATACGTATATAACACTTAGTAGATAGCAAACATACAAAAGACCTAATGCATCTATAGGTAGACAATTAATACTTGAACATACGACGGCTCTTATGTGAATAGGTCATAACACAAACATATTATGTACTAGCCTTTGCCCGCGACCCCGTCCGCGCGGAACTTGAAAAAACAAATGCAAGTAGCCTATGTGTTCTTCCAGACTATCCTCTACATCTATGGCAAATTTTATTAAAATCTGCTCAGCAGTTTAGGCTACAAACTCTAACAAACATCCATCCATCTAAACTTTCGCATTTATAATATTATTATGAAGTTTTATATTTTTAGATGAGCCGTAAGTATACATCAATGTTACAGTAGAACCTCGATAAGTTAAAGTTTAAGGGAAACACAAAAAATTTCAAGTTATATAGGTTTTGAGTTATCAAGGGTCTATGTTATAGAGGTTTTTGGGCTCTGATGGGAAGGGAACATATTACATAATTTTGAAGTTATAGAGGTTTTTATGTTACCGAGGTTCTGTACTATGTAAGGACGATCAAAATCTTTTGAAAAGGTATTCGAATTTTTATTTTATGAATACTAAAATATTGTTTAATAATTTTGAAAAAAAAGAAATTTTGTTAAAAATTAAGTTATGACCTAATACGTAGGATCCGTCGTATAAAATTAATATCTATAAGGAAGGTAGTTCTAATTTTTACAACAATAAAAGCATATTAAAACATTAATATGGAATGATATAATTAAATAATTTCATATTTAAATAACTATAAATATCCAACATATATTGATTTTAAATTTTTGATGGAAACACTTTAGCCAACAAGAAGTTTACTAGCGAATGAAATATAAAAATACAGTCAAATCTTATTTTTTCAAATATTTAAAATCGGTTAAATACTTAACAAGAATAAAAAATAATTTTATCGAATAGATTTATACCTAAATTCGATATTACTACACTAATCATAATTTATACATGTTAAAAACATAGGCCTGAAAACATATAAAAAGTTAACAAAAGGTAATCTTGTCTTTTAAGACAATAATTATTATGACGCATTGTCAATCAATGATTTTAGTCAAGATGTATATTTTTTAGGGAATATTTATTGTCTAATTTCCTAGCCCCGTTTACCAATACGACTAAGGTGCGCTTAACAGGAACATTGATTAGAAAACAAAACAAAATGTTTGCTATCATTTGAAAGGACAAAATCGTCATCATCTTACTCCCGTAGGGTCGGCGCCTCACGTTTTTGTCCTCCACATAACTCTCTTTTGGGTATCAAAAACCTACTACCTATCGCCAACCCTACTTGGCATTATTTAAAATGTCATTGTCATATAAAATTAAAATAAAAAAGTCAATGAACTTAGAGAACTGATTCAACACATCGATACTAATTTCAAATCGTTACCTTAATGAAAACGCACCTAAAATTACAAAACTCTAATAGCCTCAAATATTTCAACGACATTTTATCAATTCTGAGACTCTAATAATTGTTAATCTCAAATGAATTACTATGGTAATAACAAATTCAATAAATACGACTAGAATTTGTAAACATCCAAAAGTAATAACTTAAGAAAATAAACAGAGTTTAAATCAGGTACTGTAAAATTGCAAAATAAACGAAGTCTTAATAAAAAATTCGCCTAAGAAGCCTTTGAATAGTTTACATTTTGAGCCCAGCCAGCTCTAACGTAAACAATGGGCCGACAACTGAAACGACATTTACATAACAGCGTCGTAAATGATTAACCACGCATAGTCCCACCATTGGCTGATATAGGCTCTAGCTAAAAAGTGACGTCAATGTCAGATAAAGGAACCATATCCGATATTTTACACGTTTGTTATTAGACAATTTACAATTTGGTGGGACAGGCCCTTAATCTTCAATTTTCTTACAAATTTTGACGTTTGCTGATTGTAATCGGTGCTTACAAAGTGTTTAAGATTGATTCCAGTATTTAGCATTTATTAGATTTTGCACCGCTTGGTTATGACACTTTAAAAATCTCAAATAGAACACAAATTGTTCTAATACCGAAGTAAAATGGTAACCAAGCGAAAGGACAGAAGCAATTGTCGTAAATATGTACAATGACATACGCTATACGTCCACGATAACATGAGAATGTGATGACGTCACACTTTAATATGATTATGTACATTGTGAAACAATCAATTTTCAAACTTGGAATGTCATTTAACTCGTTATCAGAATACTGAAACAAATCATACGCTTTGTTACCGCCGTTTACAAACTGACAGATGTCAGTTTTTATGGTTTAGCATTGGCCTTATAATTTAAGATGCTTTTACAATTGGGAATTTAATTTCTTACAAAAATATCGTTGTGGCATGAATATCTAACTCTCATGTTATCGTGAACGTGTTGTAACTTATTTAAATTGGCACAATCAAAGCTAAAAAAATAAATTCATTTATCATCTAAATATAAATTGAGATCAAAACATTTTATTCGCGATAGTAACGCCATTTATGTATCGATTCGCGCATTAAAACTAACATTTTAATTATTTATAAGATATATTTAATCGATCTGAACATCAAAATATAGTTGTTTGATATGCTATTTTAATTTGTGAATATTTTTAGTGTAAGACAGCTCCGAAAATAATATTGAACATATCCAGCCTTACAAATAAACGCAGTATAAAGTTAAATTTAGGAATAAACTGAGTATAAGCAGAATTCTTACTAATATTTACTTATATTCAGTCCTAAGTTTAACTTTATACCGCATTTATTTGTAAGGATGATCATGTTTTGGAATGTAGAATAAATGCCTAACCATAAACATAAAACCTTGTCATAGAGGCGCCTCAATTCTTTAAAATCCAGCACTATTTGTATTTCAATATATTAGTTACACATTTTTACGCAATATAACAAGGATTTTTATATTCTTAGTATGGCATACTAGAAAATAAACGTACGCAAACCTTTGACTTCTGTTAAAAATAAAAAATATAAACTATTTATTTAGAATATATTAAATTGTCAAAAAATGTCATATAATCTTTGGAATACGTCCCTGTAAGAATACAAGGGTATACAAATGTCATAGAAGAATCACTATCGCAATAGTGTATTATTTTATTTAAAGCCAAATAACATAAAATCAGATCATTATAGTCTTTAAAAACATTATTTACTATAGTTATTTAGTAAACGTTTGGTCATGTTTTTGCAAGCAGCAACATAAAGTACCTATCAGAGATTAAGAAATGTATAGAGGAGGCATGGAGGACTCTGCAATTGATTTTTTTTACATAACCATAACACTATCTTTTTGTAGATCCTAAAACCATGTCATAATTAAATCCCAATAGGTGTCATTAAATAACATTCAAATATTTTTTTAAAATTGTTTTGTAAAATACAAGAAAAAGAGATGGTACTAAATTTACAACTGACCTTTCAGAGAAATTACCAGTGAACAACTTCTTCACTATGCCTCGTCTATATATTTTTAAATGTCTGTGGTACTATCTTAGGTTTAAAAGTTAGCACATTAGATACCCTAACATATATTTGTGCTATATTTACTGATAACGTTTGAGCTCTGGAAACACTTCGAGGAGGACCACTTCGAATAGTTCCTGGAAGTAATACAAAAATTATACCACGAGTCTCAAAATTCCATAAAATTATTTTGTCGACGTTCTTCCAATGAGAATAAAAGAGACGATGACAACATATTTTTTGTACTTTGGAACTTGTAGAAACTTAGATTACAATAATAAGTATTAAGAAAAGAAACCGATCGAACGTGAAATTGTACGATTCTTTATTTTTTTCTAATTTAATCTTTTACTTTTTTTAGACTTATATGCTACCTTTTAATTTTAATACACCTTATTTTAAGAGTACCTAATTTCCGTAAATATATTGTGCAAAAGAGCTTCTTACTACGTTACAAATGGAAAATCCCCTTTTAATCTTTTTACTAAGACATACAATATATGTACATTTCTATATAATAAACTATATATCACCTGTCACTTTGATCAATTACCGTTACGAACGTTTTCATACCGTGGAAACGATTTCAGCAAACCGTCAACAATTTACAGATAATTTTAGATCAGAGATCGCGTGCGCGTGATATTTATATTATAAACGCTGAAAGCTTGCGGAAGAATGTCTCCCTCTGTTCGTAACTACACGTGAAATAATACTTTTTTTAATATTTAAGTAAAAAAAATAGTGTAGTGTTAAAAAAATAACTGTTTTTCTTTTTGAAAATGTCGATTTTATTCAGTGTTATAGCAAATAATAAAAATATTATCAATGCGTATGCTTCTTGTGATGGTAATTTTTTGGACATTGTTAGTGAAGTGTTACTAAAGCGACCGAGTAAACCTGACAAAATGACTTATTTACATGGAAAGTATCTGATAAATTACATCGTTGATAATGATCATGTTTATTTGTGTGTTACTGATAAAGTAAGTATTTTTTAACTTAATCTTTAATATTAGAAATATAAGTAAAGTGGAGGTAAAAAACATTTTATTTGATAATTTTATATTCAAATTCAGTAACAACTAAGCAGATTTTACGCTAAAATTCTTGGCACATTTTTATGAGAAACTTGCTCATTGTTTACTAGGATAGGAGAGTGGACTTTTTATTAATAAAAATATTTAAAACTTTCAAATAATTTTGATTTTAAGGCATGTCAACGCTCAAGAGCATTCCTATTCCTGAACGAGATAAAAAGAGGCTTTAAGATGAAAAACAAAGATTACACGAATATATTAGCAGCAGAGATGTTACGATATAGCCAGGATTATAATAATATAGTGATACAAGATGGAGCATTAGACGAAATAAATAGGATTGAAGTGGAATGTAGCGGTGAGTGGAAAAATTAATTTGTGGCTGAAGTACGCCCTGGGCGAGATTTTTACAACACCCTGTTTTTTAACAATATCAATGCTGAGTTGCTATAGTTTAGATTTATTTTACCACTAGCTGTTCCCATGCGACTTCATCCACTGAAATTATGAAAATTTTATTTTATTGTTTACATTTGTCAAATTATTAATTACAAATGTCAAAATGACGACATAATGACAACCTTGCTTCCTTGATGTTGTCAGCAACTTATGGTCTCTTTCCCACATTAGGGTTTTTATCCAAAATATTTACTCCCTAAGTTTAATGGCGTTAAAATATATAGCCTAAAGCGTGACGCAAGTGTAGGGCTTTTGGTTAAAAAAAGAATTATTCAAAAATATTTTGTAATTGCTGACATCTTAGGCAACAAAATAGTGTGTTTACACTTTATTATAATAGTATAGAAGTATAGATAAGTATAGATTACCTAGTACCAAGACTAATTAGTGTTAGGTTAAGCCAAACTTCAAAGGAGTAAAACTCAAGTTACGTAGTTCGGAAACACATGAAGTTATCGATCCAAAAACACTAAATAATAGTTAAAAGTAGCTGGGAAACCGGCCATAGGAGGGTTTGTGGTTTAACATCTTAACTGGAATTACATGTACTTTATATTTTACAGTAATAATAGTGTTGTTTAATAAACAATTTATTTTTTCAGAAACTATACTCGGCGAAAAAATATTAATGGTTCAACACGAAGACAATTTGGAATTCAGTGTAAGTGTGCTGTCAGTAAATATTATTATGTTTATTAATAACTAGCTGTTTTTCGCGACTTAGACCGTATAAAATTAAATTAATATAGTCTATGTTATGTTATTAAATGCGTAGCTTTGTAATGGAAAAAAATTGAAATAAATCCAGTAATTTTTGAGTTGTTTCAATACTTACAAAATACAAATCTATCCTTTTTATAATATTAGTATGGATTAATTATTAATAATGTAAAATTTTTATGTGATCTTTATTTCAGACAATGTCGTACGTGGGCAGGTCGCCGGAGAAAATTATCGTGTCAGTGGAGAGTACAAATTCTCGTATAATTTTAGGAATGGCCTTAATCCTGACCGTGGTTATAATGTGTATTTTCGGACCTGCCACATTCGTTGCTGTTATAGGTATATTTTTTTATTTAGCGAAACGAAAAACCTAACATATAAGTTCATATGTAAGTGAAATAAATATCAATTCGATGCAATTTATTTACTCTTTTTTAGCGTTTGATCCATTTAAGAAAAATTGCCTTTTATATTACAACGAGATAAACTCCGCATCTTCTTACAAAGAACAAATTAGATAGCTTTAAATTTCGCAAACGAAGATACATTATAAATAAATAAGCCGTGTATCGAATCGACTTTTCGTATACACATTTAAAAGCTATATTGTATTGGTTCCACGGCGTTTTAAGTCAAATCCACTCTTTTCTTCCTATCCTTTACTCTCAAGGGAAAAGGACTAGACTTAAGCCTTCGGGCACACTCATCAAATTGTACGCGGAAATGCTTCCACTTGACGCCTGTCTTGTGT
>NW_013525381.1:1257647-1259451 GCF_000836215.1 Papilio polytes | reverse complement strand
ACGCCGCCCGGCCACCACGACTTGAGCACCACGCCCGTGTAGTAGTGCAGCATGTGCTCGCTGAACAGCCACGATATCGTCTCCTTTATTTGTCTATCAACATTATTTTTATTAATTTCATACAAATTTACACACATTTTCTTAAATATACACCAAAACATAATTGATTGAACTTCTTTCTACGCCAAACTTTTTGTTTAACTATCCTATCACAAAACGTTAAAGACGAAAGTGTTATTTGATTAAATTATTATGCCCAGTTTACACTGGGCCTGTACAGTATAACAGTTGCGACAGCAAGCGATAGTCATTGGCGCCTGTTAGTGTACACACTCTGCCAATTGACTGTCCAATCAGAGCGCTACTAACCAACTGGTTTGGCCAAGCGTAAACCACGCATTACTCGAGTATCATAGATAGGAGTGATGTCAGTTTTTTTACTGTAAATATTGTTACCTATTAATGGTCCTGCCGTATGTGATCTGCACAAAGGTGACGAGGGTCTTCCGCAGCCAGCGGAATACTCCGCGCATGTCGAAAACTTCGCTGAGCAGCGCGTACAGCGGCTCCGCCACGCTGTCGCGCTCCTCGGACATGCCGCCCGCGCCTGACCACCATAAAGGTCATCGCTCATTACACGCCGCATATGCGCAAAGATAATGCAGTACCTCTACTCGATTTTTTGAGATACAAATAAGAAAATTTGATGGGGATTGTAAAGTAACTAAGGACATGCTAGCATCAACTTTATTTTCACCTTAACTAGTGAAGAATATTTCGGTTGTTATCGAACTTTAAAATTTGTTGGCGAGAAGAAATACGTTAACGTCTTATGGGTCATCAAAGTTTACAGTAAGATAAAATTAAGTTTGTGATCGTAAGGTTCTTATCTTAAGTGTAACGTTTCATAGAGGCGCTGAAGAAAACTTACATAAATTTGTTGATACATAAATAAAAAAAATCCCTTCAAAATGTTTTCTTCTTGAGCCTCTGTAAGCGTCGACCTTTATTTTACATTTTTAACAATATCTACTGCACGAGATCGTGGAAAGAATAGTCGTGTTCAATGGCAACATTGTCCTTTGTCACTTTTTGTGTTTTTAATTAGCCTGTGCTATTTTCCAGCTATAAATTGTGTACATAATTGTCCTAACTGTACTAAATACTTTGCTATTTTAAATATTTTAACGTCTAATTAACGTTTAGTTCAATTTACGTGCAACAGGCGTAAAATTTAAATTAAATCTAGACCAAGAGTTTTTAATTAAAACGCCAATCAACTTGTTAAAATATTTCTATGTCTATCACTTACGCGGTCAGACGCATTTACGCTATAAATATACGGAATAAAGTGCCAAAACTACTTGATCCATCGCAGATTTCGTGGGTGTAGTTTATATGACGCGTTTACATATAAATGTCATCTCATGTAAATATAAATTTTTTTATATCAACAATTCAGTTTTTATATTGTAGCAAGTTTTATCAAAGACAATTATGATAATAAAAAGTGCCTTGACGGTGAAATGCTGCGTTTAACCTGTACTAATTAATATTATCATCTTTATAATTAAAGAGGAAATATTTGTATTTTTGTATGTATTCGATTCAACTAAAAATTACTGGGTCCATTTTAAAATACATTCACCATTAGTTAGGCGATTTTTGTTACTTTTTAATACCGTTTGTAATTTTTTGTTCCGCGTATCGTTTTAAAATATTCAAAACATTGTAACTTTTAAGGTGATCCACCGCGAGTTGCCCCGACTGTACATAAATGAAGTATTTAAGTGATTATATATCA
>NW_013525381.1:1255855-1257532 GCF_000836215.1 Papilio polytes | reverse complement strand
CACATTTGCAAGCCGGAGACGCAATTACAGTCCCTTTCTCTTTCCATTTAAGGAATAGGAGTGGATTTGAGGGCGGAAACACATAGAAAGGGGAAATATTTTTGTGCTTCTCCTCCTCTGTCAATTAACGGTATGCAACGCATATCCGCAATTGCAAGTCTGTAGGCAGCAGTTGGTTCGCTTCTTCGGCGAATTAAGGGTCCGCATGTTGTTTGTCATCTTATTTTATTAAAAAAAAAACTTTATTAGGGTACTTACTCAGGGTACTTTAATAGTGTTACTAGGGTTGATAATAGGGTACTAGTTCATATTCCGAAATAAATGCGCGCTTAAAGGTTATAGCGTATGCAGTCGACATCGCCCAACATTATTTAGAACTATTTACTAAAACTAAAAAAAAAATGAACTTACCTTTTAAATAATGTAGAAAATGAAAACTTATTCTTCTTTGGTAAATCTCCCTGTTTTAAATATTCTGAACTAGGATTAAGGAATGTGTATAAAGCTTCGCTTTGGTTTAACCTGTCGTCTTCCAATACAAACTGTAACAAAATTTTACATTAAAAATTCAAAACTAAGAGAAATAATAAATACAGTTACATTGTCTGTACTTACTTCTAAATACTTCTGTATCAATGTTTTCGCTTTTTCCAATGATTGCCTGTCATTCTTCCCGAATAAAAATTTAAAAGAATTCGACGGCAGTTCTAAATTTTTGAGCTCTGAACACATGGGTCTTAATTTTCTATGCAATTCCTGAAAAAGACAATAAAAAATTAATACAAATCATAAATTTTACGCTTTCGTTTTTGAACTGTAGTAGTCAATAATGTGTCTGGTTGAAGCGAGAAGCCAAACAATTTTTCCATTCAACTTTTAACTTCACTATTGGATTTATCATCACATTTATTCATGAATTTGCGAAACAAACTATTTATTGTACAGTCGCGGAAATCCGCGTTGTTCCAATTACAAAAAAAAATTGACCTGTTCCTTGCAACAAGACAAACTCCAGCACTTACAAATAACAAATTTGGGAGCAGTAGCGAAACGAAAGGATAATAATAAAAAAAAATACTTACTCTTGTACTCAAATACATTTAAAACGTTTGTCCTATTAGTTATTGTTTCGCGTTGTGTCAATTTTGAATTTTATCTATGAAATGTTGAACTGTTGCATTTAAAGTGGAACACCGACAGATTCCCCGATTGTACATAAGTGGTACAAGTAGTATTACTTGAAATTCATTGAGCGTGCGGAGCAGCACCCAGCCGGTGGAGATGTGCTCGGGGCGGTCGTCGTGCGGCGCGGGCGGCTGCTCCGCCATGTGCACCACGATCACGAACTGCGGCGGCTTCGACTCCTCCATCACCTGCGTACACATTACAATAACATAACATGCAAGAAAGATAACGGATTTTTTTATGCCAATTAGATAATTCATCACTGTTTAAAATGTAAAATATATCAAATAGTTAACTTAATTAATAATAATCAATAAAATAAACTACCGAAGCTACCAACGATAGTAGAAAATAGACAAAAAACAATTTTGTGTCGCGTGTGGCAACACCACGCTTTCGGGCGAATTCAACGATCGACATCAAAGAAAGAAGCAAAAGCTGCGGACGGCCGTCCGCCGTTAAATGCAAAGTGTCTAAGTACGTATCATCCAT
>NW_013525381.1:1254712-1255708 GCF_000836215.1 Papilio polytes | reverse complement strand
AAAAATACGTGCCAACAGCCTATAAGTTTGGGGTACTACTACGGACTACTGATCCTGAGGTCGAGAGTTCGAATCCCGCCGTTCGACTATTGTCGAAACACTAGCCTAGAGCTTAGTTGGATTGGTTAAAGGAAATATCAGTGGATTAAGAAAAATCTACTAATATTTTCATAAAAAAAGAAGGACATATAGTGAGCTGGTGATGGTGATGAGGCCAGGTTGTGTGCGGTACCTCTGCGCTGTGCACGGAGGCGCGCCAGCTGCCGAGGTGCTCGGCCCAGGTGTCGGTGCGCGCGAGGTGCGCCTCCAGCCGCATCTGCTCGCCGGCCAGCCGCTCCACCTCGCCCGCCAGCAGCGCCAGCGCTGGCGACTCCGCCTTCAGCGACGCCCGCAGCGCCGCCAGCGCCTGTCGCATGCATACCTTCTCATCACATATCTTCTGTCTTCGCATGACTTGATATTTAAAAAGAAATCATAATACAGTAGAACCTCGGTAACTCAAAATAATATGTTCCCTTCCCTTCAGAGCCCAAAACCTCTATAACATAGACCCTTGATAACTGAAAACTTCTATAACCTAAAATATTTTGTGTTTCCCTAGAACTTTAACCTATCGAGGTACTGTAATTACCATAAAAGTGCCTTTTTGTTAGCATGTTGCATGGGTTGTTTATTATAAACCGATTTGATGAAAAAATGAACATTAACCTTTATTAAAGTGCAATTTCAACGGTTTTCAAATCAAAAAAATCAAAACAGGGACAGATAGCAACACTGGTTACTTGAAAACTCAGAGTTATACAGTGAGGAAAAGTGGTTGTGTTCCACCTCAAAGGCTACAATCGTTGTAACATTGTGAAATGAGAGGCAAAACAAAAATTAATACAATGCAACTTATAAATGTATCTGTACGAAATAAGTCGGTTAGTGATACACGGCTAGTTTCTTTCCATTATTACCTCTACGTTTGCACTCACTGCTATCTAATTTGTAGGA
>NW_013525381.1:1228786-1252339 GCF_000836215.1 Papilio polytes | reverse complement strand
ACGAAAACAGCTAGTACATGCTATAATTGAGAAAATTTAGATGGATAGATGTTTGTGACTATCTCCAAAATGGCTTATCCATTTAATCCGAAGAAGGGCACAGATGTAGAACATAATCTTATTAAGTTTTTTATTCCGCGGATAACATCATGGTCAAATTTGAATAATTATGATTAGTATTTGAATAATGACCTGGACAGTGGCATAAAATTTGCCATTCTAGATTAAATATTGCAATATATTACAACAGTAACGACACAAATTACGCGAGTCACTTCATTTAATTGTAAATATCAATAATTCAAGATTATAGCCGATATCTGTAATTTACAAGTTCGGTAAGATCGTGACACACCTTTGCCTTGTTAATATTTTGTTACATTCACATACCTTACTATCAGATTCAACAGCGGGGAAAGCACCGTCCCATCCAAGTTTTTTCAAGGCTTTTTCACATTCAACTTTGGCTATAGTCAGTTGGTTAATATATCTCTTGATATTCTTAGCTTCGGCAAGTTGTTGGCGGCTGAGATTGTGCTGTGTGCTGCTTTTCTCAATTATATCGACATCTATACCTTTTGCACGTTTCATGTTTTGTAATGTAGTTGCTTGCATTATTTGTGTAACAATATCGTAACTGTAACAAATTTAATAAATGAAATTGGTTATATTTCATTATAATTTTGTAGACTAAGGGTCTGTCCCACCAACTTGTCTGATAACAATCTAAAATATCGAATATTTTTCCCTTATCTGACAGTGACGTAATTTTTAAGCTTTCTGAGTCTCTATCAGGCGGCGCTGGGACTGGTCCATAATAAAGTTAGTTTTATATTATTGAGTACAAAAAAGCGTTAATCAATAATACTCAACTAATTACTTTTTATTATTCTGTAGTTTGCGCATCTCACTGGTATCAAATTGGTTATCTATATACTAATATTATAAAGGAATTTGTATTTTTGTATGTATTTGATTCACGTACAATCTACTGGGCCGATTTTATAAAAATATTTCACTATTAGAAAAGTAATATATCTGTCAGTAACATAGGCTATAATTTATATTATTTTTAACTTCACGCGGATATAGTTGCGAGCAACAGCTAGTCTGTAAGAGGTGGAGTTTGTTTTTTTGCAAGAAACAACGTAATTTTCTATAATTAGAGCACTGCGGGTTCCCGCGGCTGTACTTATCAGCAAGGTTTTTTTAATCAGGTGGATTTAATTACATAGCAATTACATGCAATGAGTTATGTATATGTTTACATACCGTAACCGTTTCAGTGTGTCAACATTATTGCAACTGTTTATAAGTCTTATATAATCTTCAAATGTTTTTGCATACTCATGTGTCCTCACATGCATTGCATCTACTTCTTTCTGTGCCTCCAAATACTGTATTATCTTCTGATTTATGTAATCAGGCTCTGTGACTAGATTTATAGCTGGTTGCAAAACTGAAACATAAAAAAAAAGTAAATTCAAATAAACCACTACTATTAATAAAACAAAGAAACTAATGTTTGTCATTCATAAAATGTATTTAATTTTCATTTTGGATTTTTTATGCAAAACTGCAAATCTAACATGAAATACATTAAATCATGTGACTTTTTAAAGGAAAGGTTTTTATTTTTGTTTGTGTTAAAATAACTCAAAATCTGACTCTAATTCTTACAGCATTAAAAAGCTATGACTGAGTAACATAGGGCATAATTTTATTATTTTTTAATTGCACTGGGACAAAGTCATGATCAATAGCTAATAATTAAATACAAAAGATCTTGTACATACTTTTGCAAGCCAATATTTCTCTGAGAAGGTGTGATACTGGTGTTAAGGAGTAGCATCGAGGCATTAGGAACATTATGATCAATTCGCTTATCTGACGCAGGTAATGCAATTCCATCTCACAGGACATCAAATGCGGTGCCAGGGCAAATACGGGAGGTTGGTTCAGTTCTATACTGCAAATAATTAATTAATAAATTACTATACATTAAAAAACAATGTTTAGGGCCTTATTGACAATCGAACATGTAAAATATGTGATAGAAATATAGAATTTCATTCATGTATCTGACAGTGATGTTATTTTAAGCTATCTGAGCCTCTATCAGCCAGTGGTGGGACAGGCCATTAGTATATTACTTTTGAAACAATCTGTAAGAGAACTGGAATTGAATTATATTTAGCTTATAAAAAGCAAAATCCACTTAAAGATTAGTATAAGTAGGCTTTAGTTCTATAAATTTATAAGTAAGATTAATATGAAAACAATTACTGGATATTACAGGTTTAAATACTCACGCACAACTTCTAGCAATCCTTATTCTTTCAAAGTGTTGTGTTACTTTAGTTACCATATCATTGGCTAATAACTTCTCAGCATCTATTCTCAATAATCTTTCATACAGTGTTTGAACAGCACCCCACATATGCTCCTTGAACTTATCAATAACTGGCTCAGGTTTGTGTGATAACTCCTTCAACCATCGAGCAACAAAATCTCTTATCATATAGTCTATTAAAAGTTGCAATTGACTATCTACAGTGCGTCCGAAAATAACAGCCAAGTGAGATTTTCGTCTTACATACACCCATGACTTTTGATCTTCCTGTATGCAAAAATAATAAATAGAAAATAGATACAGATTAATTTGAATATAGTTAAGTAGTATCATGTACAAACCCTGATTGTCTCGTCCAAAAACCTCGTTTCTTTTTCCGCCTTTTCTAATAAAAACAGGGAAGCCTGGTGAGGGGAGGATAACGCAATATGGCCCCAAAAAGTTAACATAAAAATACCAATTCCGATAAGTACACTAAGTAAGATCAAATACGATATACTCCATAAAAGTGGAAAATACCAAAATATTGAAATAGAAATAGGGAGTGTGGAGAATAAAAACCATTTGAACATCGTTAAAAATATGAAATGGGATGTATATTTTCGATAGCTAAGTACTTATTTTGGCTATTAACAAGTAGATAAAATGATAGCGTCCATGTTTTTTTTTACTTTAGATCTTTTTAAAGTTTACGATGCACTAGGTAACAACATTGTTTTTATATTTTTTCATTTCATTTTGTTACTTTACGGATTGAGTACAATCGGGGTAGTATTGATGTTTCGTTTTACTGTGTCACATTGACATTGACAGATAGAAAAGTTTTCTGTTTCGTTTGAGACATATATTTTTTAAAAATTAATGATGTAGTATGCATAGAATTTATATTTCTAGTGTTTTATTTTTATACCAAAAACTGTAGTACTATTTAAATCAGGATAATAAAATGGTCTCAATATAAATATAAAAAATCTTGTTCATCTCATCCATCGTATTTGACATTATCAATGTCAAGTCTCTCTCAAAAACAAGGTGTCAAATGTCAATCAAGCACATCAAAAATTAAAACATAAATACAAAACAAACTTATTTCTACTTACTTTTAGTAATAGTTGCGACATATTAACTAATTTAAAATTGTGGGAATTCATTGTGATCTTGAAATTTTTCCTATGGCTGATATAAAAGTTTCGTATTTAGTGGTTGGTGGCGGAATAGCCGGAGTAACATGCGTGGAGACTTTAGCTATTTTGCATCCCGAAGAGAGTCTTGCAATGATTACTGCTTCTTCGTTAGTTAAAAATGTAAGCAATGTAAGTTTCTACGCTAAAACTATTGTAAAGTTTGATGTTTCTGAAACCGAAGCTAGTTCATTGTTAAGAATTCATCCCAATCTTAATATTATATATGACTCTTTAAAAACTCTGAACACAAAAGAAAAACTAGCAACTACAGATAGTGGTGTAACTATTGAATACAAAGTAATCTGTATTTGTACTGGAGGTATACCTCGTTTAATATCAGATTCTAATAAATGTGACAGAATTATAGGTATAAGAGATACAGATTCTGTAAATGACTTCAAAGAAAAGCTTAAAAACGGTAAAAAAATGGTGATAGTCGGAAATGGAGGTATTGCATCTGAAATAGTTCATGCTACTAATGGAATACAAAAGGTGTGGGTGATAAGAGATGACTATATTTCAAAAACCTTTATTGATCCTGGGGCTGCAGAATTTTTTCAAAACACTATGAAGACAAAATCACTTGATGGGCCACAGGCTCCTTCAATCCTAAAGAGGCACATATTTACAGAGGAAGATAAATTGATAGCAATTAATAAGAATTTGAAATCAGCAGCTCTAGGACCTGATTGGTACCGTAAACTTGAAACCCTTACTGGTGATTGTGCAGAACAAGAACTAGAAATTATTTACAATGTTGAAGTTGATTCATTTCAAGAAGTAAATAATAAAGAATATCCATTAGAAGTAAAGCTAACTAGTGGAAATGTGATTCAATGTGATTTTGTTGTATCTGCAACTGGGGTTGAACCGGCTGTTAATTTTTCTTGGGATGAAGAACCAAAAAGAGGACAAGATGGTGGATTAGCGGTTAATGAATATCAGGAGACTTCCATTGAAGATGTGTTTGCTGCTGGAGATGTTGCAACAGCTACCTGGGATTATGCTCCACATTGGTTTCAGTTAAGGCTTTGGACTCAAGCTCGGCAGATGGCTGGTATGGCAGCTAAAGCTATGCATGCCAAGATTACTAATGAAAATATCTTACAAGATTTTTGCTTTGAACTTTTCACTCATTGTACAACTCTCTTTGGTTACAGAGTAATATTGTTAGGAAAATACAATGGTCAAGGCTTAGGAAATGATTACGAAATATTACTTCGTACAACTCCCAATCTTGAGTATATAAAATTTGTTCTCAAAAATGGGAGGTTACAAGGTGCTATATTAATTGGTGAGACTGATTTAGAAGAAATGGTTGAAAATCTTATATTAGATCAAATAGACTTGACACCATTTGGTGATGATATCCTGAATCCTGATATTGACATAGATGACTATTTTGATTAAGTTATTTATAATTTTGTGTATTTGCCAAAGACTTAAGTTTAAGAAAAATGTGGGCTTTCTTATATTTCGTTGTTTATACATGTTTTATTTATTAAACTAGTTCTATGACAGATTCTTATATTGACAATAATATTAAAATAAATTGAATTTTGTTTTAAAAATCATGTTATTTATTCAAAAGGTACCATTGTCTGTTAAAATAATTATAAATGCAGTCAATCAGTGCACCTAACTAGTAAAAAATAATTTTTAAACTGTCTAAGTTACATCAGCATTTAAAAAAATGAAGTAGATGTAAAAGTCCTATAAACAAAAAAAAATGTTATAACAACGAAAATCTTGATTTTCTAAATTAGCAACATTTTTAACAGTACCGTACTAGCAACACTGGCTTGTAAATAGGGATGTTCATTTCGGAGTCAACAAAATGAAAAGATTTAACTTTTTCAACTAAGCAGAGGACTAGTTAATTGCATATTCAGTACAGAAATAACGCAAAGACTGGTGGCGAAAACAAAAAACGACGAGTCATTTGTGTGTAAATTAACTATTAATTCACGCAATTAAATGAAAAACGGTTAACAGTTGAAACGTTGAAGTATGAAAATTATTCAATTCAACTAGTTCGTTAAATCTATGCATCCCTACTCTCTTTCACTCATGTCACGTCATGTCATATCAAGATAATTTTGTGCTTCAGCTTCACTTCAGCTTATGTTGAAATAATTAATTTATTTGTATACAGTTAATGATAATTACCAGTTTTACTTATTGTGGTCGTGACCAGAAAAAATATCTTACAAAAATAAGTTCTCGTGATTGAAAAGGAAAATAAGTACGCAAAAAATTGGTTGTGATTATACGTTGTAGAGTGACTAATATATATTGTTTTGTTTGTCTTTATACTCTCAATACCGCGATTATTGAAGCAAATAAACAAAATGCCGATTCTATTCAGCGTAGTTGCCCGGGGCACAGTTGTCTTGGCTAAGTATGCTACTTGCGCTGGAAATTTTACAGAAGTCACTGAACAAATACTAACAAAGATTCCACCTCGCGATGACAAGCTTACCTATTCACACGGGAATTACTTATTCCACTACATTGCGGAAAACAAACTTGTATACTTCTGCATTACTGACGACGTAAGTACTTGTACATCCTGTATTCTTGATTAAATAGTATAATTAAAAAAAAAAACTAATGTTGTTAAACTTCTAGAAATTTCAACGTTCGAGAGCATTCCTTTTTCTAAATGAAATCAAAAGAAGATTTACTTCAGCATTTGGGGATACTGCACAGACAGCTATCCCCTATGCTATGAATGGGGAGTTTTCAAGAGTCCTGGCCACTGAGATGACACATTACAGCGAGTCAAAAGATTTAGATACTATATCTCGAGTGCACGGTGAACTTGACGAACTGAAGAACATCATGGTTAAAAACATTGGTAAGTAATTTTATAGTCTATCAAAATCGTTGCCACAAATAATTACACTAAAACATGCAGTGTAGTAATTTTTAAAATAAAAAAAAAAACTCCATTATGACCATAATGGAATAGTTATTTTTGGTTTTGTACAATTTGGTTATCTACTAATATGTTATAAAGATAAATGATTTGTATTTTTGTATGTATTGAAAACTGCTGGGATGATTTTAACAATTCTTTCACTATTTTTAATATGCTATCACTGATTAACATAGGCCATATGTTTTACTGCTTTTTAATTCCATGCAGATAAAGTTGCAAGCTTAGTTAAATAGATTATTAAGTTTTGTGTCTAAAAAAACCTTAGAAACAGAACATTTTTCTTGTTAACCTTGACCCGTAAACAACATATCTTAAAGATTATTTGATAGGCTGTAACTGTTAACTATATTTTAACTGTCTGTTTAACTTATCAGTTAATGACTTGTATTACAGATAATTTTCATATATTTCCACTTAATTCTTAAATATAGCATTATCTATGCTACATTTAAAATGGAGCCATTTAAAATATAAGTAGTTTTTACTTGTTTGCAAAATAAAAATTGGACTAGAAGAGTATTTGCTTGGTGTATTGTAAAATAATAACAATTGTTGCTAATTTTAAAGACTTGATAACTTCTTAATTATATTTATTAATTCAAGTTCTGGCTTAAACCAACATAACCATAGCAACCTATTCTATATAACAATCAAAGAGTATCAAAAACCACAAAATCTATCATAAATTAAAAAGCTTCTTGTCAAAGAACATTCCATGTAACACTCAGAGTAGACAAAAGAGATTATTACATTAAATTATTGGAATATTTTAATTTGCCTTTGTTCTGGTTGTAATGATATTTTTATTTACATGTGTTTGTTATCAGACTGTTATCACATTGTTTGGGTTGTTGCAAGTAAACAAAGCATTTGTATGTCAATATGCAACATGATTAATGATGTACAGATTATATCCACCCTAGTTGTTGTTTCCTTGTATTTTTGCCACTTTAATATGTAGACAAATATTTCATTTTTGTGTTTGTTTTTATTTATTTATATAAACTTTTTACACAAAAGAAAACAATTTTTATAAATACAAATTAAAGGGTAGTACAGTTGATTCTAGTTGCAATATTATTTCCTTAGTAGTATATAATAGTATTATTTCCTTTAATCTAATTCATACTGATAATGTTAATGTGAAAGTTTTGATGGATGGATGTTGGGTATTATCTCAACAAAGATGTAGACCATAGTATGGATGAAAAGGCACATAAACTACTTACTAAGAAATTTTATAATTCCGCATGGTTGGAGTCATGGATAGAAGCTAGTATTACTGTAATTATCTTGATTTTATTGTATGAAAAACCTAAAAATGTCCTGTCTATTCTGATTGGTTTGAAAGTCTATAAATTTATTAATTATCTATAGAATTTTAGATGCTTAACTTGTTTTTACTTACGCTTATCTTCATAATACATTTTAGGAGATGTAAGACTGGTTTGTGATAATGTAACAAAAATGTAAATAAGTATATTAAATAATTAAAATTTGCATAAGAAAGATTATACATAATAGCTTGCAAAGAGAAACTATACAGTTAAGACCTTGAAGTAACATCCTCTGTTCCTCATTATATCTCACGGCTGTATAATCAATATGTATTATGTTAATATGGTATTAAGTGAAAAAATCTTGTCTGTAATCTTAATCGATAAACAAGAAAAAAAAAAGAAGTTTGAATCTGTATTAATCTAAATATATTTAAATGTTTAATGTCCAAATATACGTCTTGTAGGAAAATAGTGAATTCCAAACGAATTTTGTTTAGATTTTATTATAGTTTTTTCTGATTCATTAACTTTTTCTTAAATTTTATTTCTTTATTTTTATAATTTCTAGAAACCTTTCATTGTGTGTCATTTTAATGATCACTTTATGTAAAGTTTATTTACTCGTACAAAAATACCAAACTTGTTTTAGTAATGGGTATTAATTTTGCAGTTACATTTTTATCAAAACAATATTAATTAGTTTGACTTTCTAAAGTTTATTTAAATTTGTCCGATTTTACCTAAACAATTTAAAATATTGTCTAATCTCATTTTACTTGTTTTTTTATTAGTAGCTTTTTAATTATCAGAGAATATTTTTTCAGTTTAGTTTCATTTATTGAATTTATTTATCACAAATAATTTCTATTTATAAAACAAAAATATTTATATTAAGAAGCGGGTATCAGGTCCCCTAGATTGCTTTCTCTTTCTTTTAGTTTCTTCTTTTCTTTCCGTGTGTGTATTTTTAATTCTTCTGTCATTGTAAATGTGTTATGTGTATTCTGTTACATTAATTAACTAAGTTATTATAATCTATACTATTATGATAAAGCGTAAACACACACCTCCTTGTTGCCTAAGATGTCAGCAGTTATATTTTTGAATAATTCTTTTTTTAGTAAAAAGCCCTACACTTACGTCACGCTTTAGGCTATATATTTTCACGCCGTTAAACTTAGGGGGTAAATATTTTGGATAAAAACCCTAATGTGGGAAAGAGACCATAAGTTGCTGCCAACATCAAGAAAGAAACATTGCTAAGTTTGTCATGCCATGTTATGTCATTTTGACATTTGCTATTGACAATTTGACAAATGTAAAGAGAAAAATAAAATTTTCATAATTTCATGCGGATGAACCCGTATGGGGACAGCTAGTTATTAATATAATTAGTATCTAATCATCATCCCTTACAGAGGGTCGGCACAGTATTTGCTATTCCATACATCTCTAGCAGTCGTCATATCTGAATCCACTCCTTTCTTAAGCATATACTCTTTCACACAATCCATCCATACTTTCTTCGGTATTCCTTTACCTTTGTAGCCATCCACATTCAATCTTAACACTTTAAAAAATAATAAGTATCTAATAGTATAGATAAATGCCCTTTGTGTTACAGACAACATGGCGATGCGTGGCGAAAAACTAGAATTACTGGTTAATAAAGCTGATAATCTGGCAACACATGTAAGTATACTCGTTTAAATAATATATTGCTCCAGACGAATAAAATTAAAGAAGTTAGATAAGTTTTTCTATATGAAACAAAGAAAATTTGACAAAAAACCTGTGATACAGGATAACACATGCCATTTTTTCTGATGGAGTATTTAATCATGCATATTCAAATAGGAAAATGTATAAGAAATTGTCTGTTGTCTACATCTTCATTATATTTTTATTTCCAAAATGGCTTAATGGATCTCTATGAAATTTGGCACAGATCTAAAACATAGTCTAGACGGACACATAGACCACTTACTAAGTTATTTAAACAGTGTTAATGAAGACGCGATATATAAGAACTAGCCGTTGCTTACGACTTTGTCTCCGTGAATTGAAAAAAAAAATGAAAAACATAGCCTGTGCTACTCAGAGATAACAGCTTTTTAAAATGGTACAAGAATTTTTGAAATCAAACCAGGATTTTTTTTTATTTCAAAACATGCTGAAATTCAAAAATCTTTTCTCTTTATAATAGTATAGATGTAGATAAAATAATTTAGTCAGTCGTCATTTAACGTATTACTGGAATAGTACAGTAATTTTTTCGTCACGTCATGCTGTACGATTTAGGAAATAGGAAACGTAAAATTTAAATCTAACCACAATTCTGATAGCAGTTTTACGAACTGTTACTATGGAAAGTGTTTCCAATTAATATTTAAATTCAAACGTTAATAACCAAATATAGAATTCATACTGTAACTTTTACATGTAATGTATATAGTTGTAAAAGTATATTTTTCCAATATTGTATAGACTAATGTAAAGAAAAAAGGTTATTTTTGTATGTTATTGAAATAACTCGATTTCAAAAAATATTTTACCATGAAAATGCTACGTTATCAGTGAGTAACATAGGCATTTTTTAATTTCATGCAGACGATGTCGCGAGTACTAAGCGCTAGTACTGTATACATTGTAATTTTCATTTTTTTTTGTATTGGATTCCCTCGTACGGATTTTATACGACTTCCATGATCTTGTCCGTAGTAATGGCATTGAAGAGTGTAACTACCTTAACTTAGCCTAAGGAAGCACTACACTAATGTAAAGATATAGGCAAAGTTTGCTGATATTCATTTCTTGATGATTTTATGTGGCCATTGTTTTAAATGAATTATTTTATATATATTCGAAGATTTTTTTGCCATTTAAAATTTTGAAACAATTTGATCTTTTTTGGTATCCCTGACATCTCTGAATTTGCCTACGATACCCTGTCTTCCTTGGGAAGACAAAGTTATGTGGGATTTGACTCACTTGCCCCTCGTTGGCAGAATAAGAGGATTCCGAGATCTCCAAACTGTTTGATCCTTCAACACTATAGATATGGTAATTGTAATGAGTAAGTAATTCTTTGTTTATTTTACAGTCGGTCTCATATCGTGCGTCAGCTAGGACCCTCCAGCGTTCCTTGTTCTGGAAGAATATCAAGATGTACGTGATATTGATTCTTATCGTTGGTTTAGCGATATATCTGATAGGCGCTATGGCTTGCGGTGGACTTGCGTGGAAGTCTTGCGTTGCTTAAATCTTAATCATGTTATCATCGATAATTGTAATTATAGAGATGTATACCACGAAATGTTAGGCATTCTATATCCTAAAGATTAAATTGCCTAACAGCAGTAATCTCTAATTGGTCGCTAAGAAGCCTTTTAGTGTAGATTTATTGTGAAATTTACGCTAAGGGACTGCTTTGTGACCTTTTATGAATTGTAAATGCGGCTGTAATTGTATTTTATTTGAAAAAATCTCTTTAAAATGCTTTTTGAAAGTTATAAAAATTTTATTCACCATTTAAAACAGCACTTTTAGTTGTAGTTTGAAATTTAAAAATTCGACAAAAATATATAAGTTTTGATTTTCGAATTTTGACGGTTACGAAATATTCCAGTCTACGCAATGTTTTTAAAACAAGTGCACCGGTTTGTCGTTGAAAAATTATGCAATTATTAGCCAGTGAAAGTGTCCTAAAAAGTGAGTAGCGAAATTAATTTGTGTGTTTCGAGTTGAACGGTAAATTAAAGGACATATTCTGACTGGTATTGTAAAAGACAAATAGATGTTTGTATGAAAGTATTTACCTTGGTTGCGTTGTATTTGATGCACTAAATTTGATCTGTATGTGCCAGTGATTAAATATCAAAGACAAATTCAAGTTTCTATAGAATTTCCCTACTCATAATATTTACTCATAAAATTCATTAATTTTTAACTTTAATATAGTCCCCTCTACAACTTACATATGTCTATCAGTATTTATCGTATAACCTAAAAAGTGTGTGATGTCAAATATATGTTAATTACTATAGAATTATAGACCTACAAGGATATTTGACCTGTAGAAATCAAACCAAATTGTTACAGCTCACTAGCACTCTTGCAACGTCAAAAAGTGTCGTAATATTCAGACTGTTAGTGTCATGTTTTGAAGTTTATTTCATTGTATTTTGTATTGAAATTTAAATTGTGAATCTTTATGAGTTCATTTATTAGTGTGGGTTTCAGCTGACTTTATGAAAATGTAAATTTTTATTTGTATAGTACAATATTTGTATAGTAAAATTGCGAATAATTTTCAATTGCAAATGTCAAAATTCAAATAATTAAACGACATCGAAGGCCTTTGCCATTCGCTAATAATTATCGTTACTATGGCATTCTTGGTTCTTTGCTTCTATTGGCTTGTTGTTTTTGTCATTTTTAACAACGTCTATTTTTTTTTCAAATTAATACACTTAATTTAAAAAAACGTGAAGTTATATAGCTGTGGATTCCACGCATAGATCTGCGCACAGTCTTCCAAATCTTGAGCCCACATGGTTGAAGTACAGGTTAAAAATAAAATTAAAAAGAAAACATATTTAACCTCCTTACCCTACATAACCTATAGCATCTTGATAGTGTAGGTGTTTCTATAAAAAAGAGTAATTAAAAAATATGCTGTAATTGCTGAAACCCTACATAACAAAGTGTGTGTTCATGTTTTATTGTATGAAAAGTATAGATGAAAATATGTCAATACAAGTTAATGCAGTTTTAAGCCACTGTTATGTTTCATTTAATTGTAAAATATTTTTGGATTGCAGTTAATGTCCTATATGTACTTTGAAAGTGGAATATACATGTTTAAATTTGCCTTAATAAAGTTTATGTACTATTTTATTTTGAATATTTTTTATTTAAACATGAAAATTGTGGCTTATGTTTATATGTTGACACTTATGTTATTAGGAGTTTAACTTTTAATATAAAATTGTACTGTAGAAATATATGTCACTGATTCTTGTGGAAACATTAGAAAGTGATGCAATAGAGAAATAGATTGAAATGCCACCAAGATTTTATATATGTATTTGTCATACACACTACAATTTCACATATAGAAATAATAAAACGCATTATTTGTGAATACACTTCAAAATAATGTCTTGTGTTAATGATGTATTGCCATTATAAATAATTAAATTTGTAAAGCAATTTTTGTCACTTTTAAAATCCTAATCTGTAATGTTGACAATGTTAGTAATTTGTATTTTTTTTAATTGTATTCAATGTTTTAATGAAGTGAGAGTTTGGGAATATAATTTTTAATACTTTGACCAGAGCACTTTATTTTTTCACGTTTATAAATACAATAATATTTTTGCTTAATTTCTTTTATCTTTCAATAATAATTAAGACTTTTAAAAGTATTGTGATATCATTATATATTATAAGTATAAAAATAGTCTGTTTACTATTTGAAAACTATGTTATTATAATGAGTAAGATTAAAAATTGTTTTATTTCATAATCCTGCTAAAAACTCAAACAAAAATATTTACTTAACATTTGTAAGAGCGTCGGTGGCTCAGTGGTTTAAGCACTTGACTTGTAATCTACAGGTCATGGGTTTGAATCCCGCCATGTACCAATGTGATTTTCGATTTTTCGAATTTTCATACGTACATAATTTACCCGACGTTCTTACGGCGAAGGAAAACATCGTGATGCAACCTGCACATATCGGCGAAGAAATTCAAAGATATGTGTGAAGTCAACCAACCCACACTGGGCCAGCGTGGTTGACGATAGCCTAGTTACCCCTTATTAGGGTAGGCTCCGAGCCCCTTGGTAACATATAGTGAGCTGGTGATGATTTGTACAAGGAATGTACCCTTTTTAATAAGAATATTGCTTGTAAGGAAGAAAATGAATAGTTTGATCCTTGCAAAACTTATAAAATAATTTATTAAAATAAGGTAAAGTTGTAAAAAATTATACAAGTAAATTTTCTGAGAATAGTTTATTGTGGATACTTTGAAAATGGGTTCCAGTGTACTTTACATTGGCATAGTAAAAGTATAGTAATCACAATTTTATTAAGGCTTTCATAAATATGTATAGATCTAATAGTAACTGCAAAATAGAAATACAGTTTTTGAGAAAGCCTCATTCAACCTTCATTTTAAGGTTAGTTAAGATATCCAGGGGGTTCAAATGGTAATTAATTAATTGTTACTATAAGTGGTTTACGGAATCTTGTTCAAAGAAATAGTGGAATGAACTATAGTCATGAAAATTAAAAGCATCACTCAAACTAGGAAGTGAATTTGTAGAGTAAAACCGTACAATGTCAATGCCACCCTATTCAAATATCGGTGGTCCAATACGGGGTATGCGAGTGATTGATCCCGGGCCGGGAGGGTTGTTCCCCTCCCCCGGTCTCCCGGCCTCCCGGAACACGGAGTGCCCACACTCGCGCGCTAACCACCGCCGCGAGAGGGCGCCGCGCCGCGCTCGCGTCCCTCCGAACACGTGCATACGTCGTTGTGTGAGTCGCTCGTGTCTATAGTACTACGAAGCGGTACGCGTGTAGCATAGGAATCGCCTCGGATCGCCTAGTGCGTACATTATTATGTTTGTTGCGGTACACTGCTGTTGTTCCCTAGGGATCGCCGGCGATTGATATCATGTTTACGGATGTGGTTTACGCTAATCCAACGGCTTACCCTATTTAAAAATAAGGAATTAATTGTAGAACGAAAGCCGAAACCCGCCTTCAGTTTTTATAAATGTTTTTACACACGCTATTGTACTTTTTCATTCAATAATATTCAACGTTTCTTAATATGGCACACGCTTGTAACTAGATAATCTGACCTCGAAGGACCAAAATAGTTGTCGGACTACTTTGACTATTGTTGTCAAGATAGGTTACTATTAATTCAGGCTTTACAAAGCGGTATTAACTTTGACTGATGGACTTGACCGTAACAGACGAGCATCGTTTAATAAATTGATTCCTTTTATTGTGCATATTTGTCTTTGTATTCGTGAGCTCGATCCGTGGCTTAATGTAACAGGAAACGGTGTTGCTTTAGGAAACGTTACGAATCGTTTTCGGGGGTCATTGTTCTTTTTACGTAGTTACGTTTTTTGTTTTTCAAGTGTAAATATTTCTTTCAATGGATTACTTGATTATAATGTTGCTCTAGTTGATGTGACTTTTTACATTTTTAGATTATACTTTCGTGAGTTTTATTACTTGAACGGTGTAAACACTGGATTCAAAAATGGGTTAACACTAATAATGAAATGATAAATGAAATAGTGAGATAATGAAGTAGCATTTTATTGTGTGGGTACGTGTAAGTGTCACAAAAATGGATGACAGTTCCCCTGACCTGTCGCTAAAGTTGCGACGGGGCTCGAGCGATTCGAGGGAGTCCTTCTACATGGATTTCGCGCAAGGGATCGACTCAGATATTGAAGAAGTGACGACAATCGAGCGAATAATTCCTGAACACCCTGGCGGGCGGGATGGCGACGCGGACACCCTCGCGACGCCTTCCGGACTTGACGACAAAGATCTCGCGCAATAGTAAGTATTGTTTAGTTTTATTAGTAGGTACTTGTAATAGACTTTGGTACGTGGATTTAATTAGAGACAATAGTTTGTTTTTTGTTTAATGTCAACCTACGTTAGTATCTACCTACTTACATCTTAGCGTAGATTAAGTAATTGATGTAGTCGACTTCATACATAAAATAAGGTAACATAGCTAAGGTACTTTGTATCGTGTTACCGCCTTTACATTTCGGCGGAAGCGAACCGCTAGTACAACAGTAAATGACCTCGCGTTGTTACTGTGACATCATTCTATTTAACCTCAAATAAATTTGTGTAAGTTCCCGCACAAAGCCTAAGCATTGAGAATAGCTCCAGTATCTCTGTTAAAAAAAGTAGGATGTTGCTTTGCATAAGCGGGGCATGCAGAGAGGCAAATCATAACTAGCGTCCTAAGCGCAATAATAGTATTGCGTTTGCATAGATAACAATTGTTGTATATTTTTCCACTTTAAAATAACTTGTGATTGTAACTAGGGCTAGGTCGGTGTTCATATAGGAATATAGTATTTCTTGTGGTTGTAACAATACGAATAAGTTACAATGATATTTCCGTATTTAATTCCATCGATATGGAATTTATAGGCACTTATACTGATTACTAAGATTAGGACCAACTTTATTTTAGGGCTTATTAAGTCCTAAAAGAACAGATATTACACGTCAGCTCTGTACTGCTTAAGTAACCGTTATACTATGAGTACAATTAACATTTATGATAGATTTTATTTTAAAATCAATTGAGCGTCTGTTGGCAATTAATATTCAATTATCGCCATCCATGCTAATTAAATTTGCCTCCCTAATTATAACTTTGGCGGCGAAAATCGTTTATTGGTCTTAAATTAAAATCAGCGCGATCGAATACAGCGGGAAAATGCCCAGTTTAATTAGGCAATAACCACCAAATAACTTGGCAATGATTTCCATGATTTTATTGAATATTTCGAAATGGATTTCATTTATAACGAACGTTATAACATGGAATTATTAAACATTTTATGTTATTTTGTAGTAATTATAAATGCCTAAATGTTAATAAAATTACATGTTTTCGCTAACTATTTCGGTTAATATATGGGACGATTATTGCAACTTCCAAATGCTAATTTACATCACAATGTGTCACTTTATAAGAGCAGCTGCGGTTTTATACGTTTAAAAAACTATTCATTTATCATTGAAACGGGTTTATCTGACCGCTTGACATATGGTATCAGTTAACTGACCCTAAGGTCTGCGGAGAAAGCCCTCTAGATCGGATACGACCTGTCTAACTGATATCAGTGGCATACATTTAAGCGGCACTAACACTGATCCCATTGTGATATAAGGGGCGAGGTTGATTGTACCGGATTTGATATAGTTTTAAACGTGATAATGGAATATTTAATCAGAAAGGGTGCAGTTGGTAAGAATCTACATCATTCAAAAAATGTCCAATACTAAAGTAGGTGTCTCAATCTTACTTCTTAGTTAAATTATACTTTAGCTTTCGCCCGCGACGTCGACCGCGTGGAAATAAAAAAAAAAAACAAAGTAAATATCCCACGTGTTTTCCCAGAATATCCTCTACATTTATACCAAATTTCATAGAAATCCGTTCAGCCGTTTAGACTACAAACTCTAACAAACATCCATCCAACCATATAAACTTTCGCATTTAAATGCTTAGAGTTTTTAGACTAAACGGTTTAACCGATCTCGATGAAATTTGGCATAGATGTAGAGGATAGCCGGAAAGAACACACAAGCTATTCACTTTTGTTTTTTTTTAATCCCATGCGGTCGGATTCGCGGGCGAAAGCTCGTATTAGAAACACAAATATTAACATTATCTACCAAAATCCAGTAACCTTTACTATTGTGTCTCTTTCATTTTCATTTATTCCGAGAAGTGTTGACGGAACGTGCTTTGGTTTCTAAAAAAAATGTTAATTTTACGACATCACATCGATTTTTAAGGGCTATAATTTTTCTTGTTTCATGTAATATTTTTCTTGTTATTAATGTGGTTCAAAATTACACACGTATTTGTGTAGCTAGGCTACCTTTTGTAATGCTAGTGTTCGTATTCAGCGTCTTTTATTCTTCAGGTGCGGTTTTAAGATTAGAAAACGGAAAATCCTTATTCTCATGACCTGGTTTTCTTCCTGCAATAGAAATGCGGATTCCAGGCAGTATATAACAAAAAAGTACCTTCGCGTGTAGTTTCAAAAAAAAAAATTGCTTACAAAACTATACTGGTTTCTAATACTTATTTGTTTTAGAACGGTTAAGAAAAATCATTTTTTTTAACTTTTATCATTCTGCCAAGCCAATAACATTTTTGTGATTGTACCTGAATTTCTTTTGTAAATCCGGTATCTATAAAGACCTTTCAGGTTTCGCGAATAATGGTGTTCCGTTTATTCCTACCAATTTACAACTATAAAAATTGTTTGTAGCTTTAATATTTTAATTGAACAGAATATTGTTAGATCTCTTTCTTTGTCATAGTCAATTAAACAATCTTAAACACCGAGTACAAATTATTACCCGCTACAAATCACAAAAGAAGTTGCGTCTTTTATACAGCATTTAAAACTTTTAAAATGTTTAATTATTACTTCAAAAGGACTTTGATTTTCAAGTTAACTGTAGAATGCACTAGACAGAATCCTAAAATGTTCTTTGTTAAGTTAGATTTAAGTGATAATGTATCCAACCTTTGAAAAGTCAAACTTTATGCTGCGAACTTTTAAAAACCCTTCATTATGATGTAGAGTCATTACATTCAAAAAACCCTAGATAATAATTATACTTCAAAGCAAGTCTATAAATGTTATGCGCGTTATATATCCGTTTAAGTATTTATTGAATTTTATGTTTTGTCTCTGTTTGTCTACATAGATAAAAGTGAGATGGATGGATATATTGGTGATTGCTGTTAAGTGAAGACCACCATTGAAGGCGTTAGTACTGTGAATGAGATTTACGGTTTTCTTTTAATGACTTTCTTAACGACCCTTCAATTCCAAAGAATTATTTCGTCGTTCGTTCCCTATAGGGCAAGGGTTTTATTACATTAAATGTTATTTGTTTTCACTTTAATGGTTTCAGCCGACCCATTTTCGATCGTCATTTATTTTAACGTTTTTATACAAGGCAATGAAAGCAACCCAAAAATAATCTTAGTAATATAAATGTGAAAGTTTAGATGGATGTTTATTTGCACGAATCTCCAGTGGCTGAAATTTGACATAAATGCAGAACACAATCTAGAAGAACACTTAGACTCCTAACAAAGTATTTTTAATTCCGCGAGAACGGATTCGCAGTCGACCACTAGTGTATTCATAATGCAAATAAGTTTAATAAAATAAACATTCAATTGCTGTTATTCTGTAAAAGCAATGTTCAATATATTTTGTACGAAGTTTACTGTCGTCTGTGGCATTCACAAGTTGGACTGACTTATGGTTCTTCAACTAAAAAGGCTACTCCTTACCTAAAAGCCTGCACCTAGGTTGAGTGTCGCCAGGTATTGACGTTGATTTTGGGATATAACATGTAGGATTGCAAAAAGACTAATAATACCAACATACTAATAAAAACGTTGCAGTTTAAATTGACAAATTATTGACTGCAATCTTTTAACTGTTCCTAAAAATATTAACTTCTAATAATTCTTGTAAATTTCCATAAATATAATATATTGCCGTTAATGTAAATATACTTACATGCATGCACGTATATTAATATTAAGGTGTACTATCCTTTCGAACCTTTTACGACCCCCATAAATTACCACACGATGAAATGCAAAAAGAAAATTGTTTCACCATTTTGTGGTTATTTTAATTTCCAACGTAAATTCAGTAAACGTTAAGATAGCTTGTGTGGTTTAAAATAAGCTGTGAAAATTATGCTTACGAGCTTTTGTTTACTTTTTATGTCATGACTTAAGAGTTTTAAAATAAGTAATAATTTAACTTACTAGACCTATTTTTTTTTATAAAATCACAGTTTTTTTTCACTGTCATTTTTACAATTGTTAATGTTTTCGATAAGTTAGCAATACTAAAATATACAGTTATCTACGTATAACTTTTGGCTTCTATTTATAGACATTATTCTTTCAGATTTTTTAGAGATAGTGAAAAAGATTTTACATTGAAAAGTATACATTTTAAATGATACTGACGTCAACGCTTTTATACCATGACTAGTTTAAGAACCAATTGCAGATATTTCACACTGATAAGCTATTTACGTAAGCAGTGTTGTGATGCATATTTTTGGTGTAACATAACCTTGATGTCCATAATAATAATCAGTGGCGGTCAAAGTTAAAACAAGATTTTAACAAAATAGTCTTACGATTAAAAAATAATGTTTCTGTAGTGAAAATCTGCGTTTACTAGCAAATCCTTCCTGTTCCTGTCGTTTTGTTAATCTAGAATTAGATTTGCACGAACAAGCAATAGTGACGGTAAGTTAACTTGTTGCGGATACAGTCGCAAACTATTTGCGGCTTGTTCGCCTCCATTACCTGCTCCGACTAATGATTTACTTTGATCATAAATCATAGCAGATGATGAATCGTTTATTATTTAAAGTGATATAAATATAACAGTTGGGTAGAAATCTTTTGTAATGTTGAATATACGCGGGTCCATTTTTAGATTTAGTAAATAGTTAAAGCATTCTAGTTCATTAAAAAATTACCTAATAATATCGATTAAAGTAGACAACACATTTGCAAATGCGCATGTCTATAGGCGTTTACTATTCTAACGAATTTAGGTGAAAAAGTTCCCTTTTTTGTGTAGGTAGTCTGTGGATTTAGCATTAGTTTCTTCCTTATTATTTTCTCATGTTTTTTTAAATTTTATTTTTAACTAGATAATGCTGTCTCCAGTGTAGTTGTTAATAAAAGTAACATTACAATTCAACATTGTGGATTATGGTACAAACTAGTGACAGGGTAGAGAACGTGCCATTTAAGGTTCCCGTTGCGCGGCCTAACGAGTCAACACTCGTGTTACAAGCACCGAGGAAGCTAATCAATCGGTTTATTGTTGGCTTGAGACTTGCAGGCCGAGCAAATATTGTTAGTTAAATAAATAAATGCTTTCTGCACTGTACATATTCAAAATTTTATACCGGTACGTCTAAAACTTTTATGTATTAAGGGACTTTTATTGCAAAAGTCCCTGAACTCGAAACTTTTTGAGACATACCAATTGAATACGATATTTGCCTTCAGTTATTAGGAAGCGAGAAACGTGATTCCAATACCTTGTACGTGTTTGATTTCGTACAATAAATCGTTAATTTTGGAGACGTCGTGTTTAAAATACAAGTAAAAATAGCTTGTATTTGAACATAAAGTGGATTACAGTAGTATTGACAGAGTAATAAAATTAGATATTTGCTGGGGTGTCAATAACATCACATATGTGTTTAATAAATATGTTTGATGTTGGCAACAGTGTGGACAGGAGTGGGCGTACAAGCCAACACTTGACGCGACACGCCGCGCTAATTTCACGCCCGTCTGCGTCCACGAGAGCGACCTCTAAATTACACCACAAGGAACGGACTAGTGCGTTTGACGAGCGGCGAGCACATTGCTTAATTAAAGGGAAAATTAAGTCTCGCAGTGAAAATTTTGATATGCGTTTTAATGTGCAATTCTGGTTAGTCCGGCTCGAAGGGCCAAAAAATAAATTTTGTTAACTTTCTTGCAAACTTTCGTCAAAACACATAGAGCAAACAATGGGTTTCAAATTAAACATTTGTTCTATCGGACGGGCAGACTATGTTATATATTGTTAGTTTAGAGAAGCCTTTCAAACTCTCCCTTCCTACCTCTTTCCTATTTACAAGGCGTATCATAAAACTTATGACTTAACAGGAATTAAAAAGACTTTTGTTTTTTTAATGGTGATACTTAATTTGTTTGTGAGTTTGATTTCTACTATTGGTGGTAATAAGAACGTGGAAAATACTTATGAATATTGTTTATGAGCATTAGTACAAATTCTAATGGAAGAGGTTGGTTAAAGTTGTTAATGTTAGTAGCAATTTATATCCACAAACACTACTTTTATCGTATGGTTCTCACGTACTCATGGACATCTTTATCAATTTCTGCTCGCTTTTCACAAAGCTTTCTTCGTTGAGTAAATTTATTGCTGCACTTATTCATTGTACATCAGCAAGGACGTGCTAGTATCATTCATTGTAATATTTTCATACTATGATGAAAACTAAAATCATAATTTATGAATCAATAGCTTTCGCCAGCAACACCGTCCGCGCGAACTTAAAATAAAACAAAGGTGAGTGGCCTATGTATTCTTTCACACTATCCTTTACATCTATACCAAATTTAATCGAAATCAGTTCAGCCATTTAGACTTGTACAAAGTTTAACATGTATCCATCCATCCATCTTAACTTTCGCTATTATAACATTAGTATGAAGTAAGATGAATTTTCTACAGTGACCACATCAAAGATAACCTCAAACGTATTTGTAATAAAAGGGAGTTATGTTACTCTCAAGCAATTTTATTATTACAAGTTGCGTCAGTAACAGATGTGCGCATGTTGGAAAGGGTAATAGTGATATATCGCATCACATCTGAACCTTCGGAAGGGAGGGACGTTCTTCCTGTTTTGGTGTTTTATTTTACGGCAGCGGCTTGTGAATTTACGAACAAGGTTTTATTGACGGGGATGTAGAATTGAACGCCGTTTTGTAATACTGTTTCCAATCTGACTACGTGTGTTTTGCTATAAGCACTGCCGAAGTTCTTTTTAACAAATGCAAAAATGTTATTCTTCCTATTATAATAGCTATTGAATATCACTTTATTAATATCGTTGCAGTCAGTTTCGGGTAACGTTAAAAAAACTTTTTAAATTTTTACAAATCTTTGGTTCAAACTGTTAGAAGAGACTTACTTTAATATCACGTACAGACAGAAAATGCTGTCTGTACGTGATATTAAAATAAACATTTTTTTAAATATCACGTATTAGATACTTTCGTTAACCGGAAAATAATCCAATAAAAGTAAAGAGTAGTGTTAAAATATTCCAAAGCCTATCGATTTAGAATAATAAGTGAAAGGTTGACTAGAACACTGGATGAATCTATAGGTTAGTGATTCCTCTGATTCAATTTGTATTCAAAAGGAACTAATAAAAGCTTCTGGAATTCGAAAAACAATATTTGTTTATGTTCTCTAACTTTAAGACAGAATAAAAATCCTAAAAAGTAACACTCGTCATCTGTTGTATGTAGACAAAAATCGGTTATAAAAAACCTTAGCTGTCATTAACATATCGTTACCTCGTCATAAGTTAAAACAGTATCTGACGTTGCCGAACATCTTCCCCCAACCCTTGTCTTCGTCCGCTAAGCAATATATTACTTAACGGACTATCACGCCTCATAAATCAAATATTACGGTGTCAGGTTCCGTAAAGTGGGGAAGTCGCCTATTTATAGAGCATGATTCGGCAGAACTCCGATAAGATCCTTTGTTGCCGTCACGCAGATATTCCGATGATTTGGTGGGTTGGATGTTTTTTCAATGCTTGCCGCTTGCTTGCAGGTTGGATTATAAATATTAATGAATTTTCATATACATATACACAATTTGGATCTGTATTAGCTTTTGGTGCTTACCAAATTAGTTGTATAATCTGCATAGAAACGGAATATTTGCAAGACGCAAACATAATACTAATGTAAGATTTTAAAATTCTAAACAGACAGAATCCATTTGGCGGCTTAGGATAAGGTACGATACGGCACAAAGCCGCGGCTCTCACTCAGATTTCCTTATTAATATTTACGAGGACTGTCGCCGGGAAGACAGGCAAAGTTTGTTTTATGCTAATACCGAATTCTAGTTCTCGTTTCTAATGCTAGCTTCACACAAGAGCAGAACAGTGAGGTAGAGCAGTGGATAGTGCAGTGCTTTATCCGGTGTGTAGTTTCAAACTTGCTGTAGTATTTGACCGACTTCCCAAAAGAAGGAGGTATTCAATTCGTCGGTATATTTTTTTTTTATTTTTTTTATTTTTTTTTTATGTGTGTTACGGCATAACTCCGCCGCTAGTGGACCGATTTGGATAATTCTTTTTTTATCCGAAAGGTAATG
>NW_013525381.1:1221746-1225802 GCF_000836215.1 Papilio polytes | reverse complement strand
ATTTTGTTTTGTTTTTAGTGCATTTTGTTTTGTTTTTCGTGTATTTTGTTTGGAAGTCGGTTTTGTTTTTTTATTAAAAAGTTTATTTTTTACTATCCTGTCTCACTGTTGTGCTCTCGTGTGTAACTAGCGTAAGTCGAGAATCTAAGGGACTGTACCGCCTTTGTTCCCGGAGCTTTATAGCTTAAACTACACGGAAATGGTGCACTTGAACGTAGTAGTGTTTTGAAATTTGTGATGTCATTGTTCAGATTATCTATGGTTCTCCAGGCTATGGATTTATGTTGTCAAGTATTCTTATTGATTCTATCGATAATCAAATGGCCTTATAAATCTGATAACACAGTTTGAATAGCTTATTGGCATGAAAATCGAGTTTTAACTTTTAAAATTTAGATTACCACTATACAAATCTGAGTTCTGGAATATAACGTATTTTTTTTTATTAATAGACATTCAATAATTAAATCTTGGTGTATCATATTGTTGTGAAAAAACTTGAATTATATAGTAGAAATTTTATGTGAGTTTAGGTAGTTTCGTATAAAACTTGTAACAGTGAATTCCCGCGTCCTGCCGGAAACGTTTGCCTCAAGCCCACCGCCATTGTTTTGATACAAAAATACTTTCACGACTTTCCTTTCTATTTTTAAGTAATAACGGAGACATTTACTGTTTAAAGGAAATCGATACTTTCTGTATAGAGTATTGAATATTTATTGATGAGGATAGTGGGTTTAATTGGATTTATTTATGTATTTTTAATTAAATAGTCACGCAGTGTATAATAGTAATATCTATAATATATATCTGTTAAATAACTATGTCAAAATATGAGAATACACTTGCGTTGTTGGAATTTTCTTAGAAGTAGTAAATACTAGATCGAAAACCCTGTGTGTTCCTTTTCCTCGAATTTTGTGTGGGGGATTACACCAGTTCTATTTGTAAACAGTTCATCTAAAGAAAGAACCGTCTTGTAAAATGAGTGTACGTTTTTCCTAGAATACATTTTTAAAGAATAATTTAAGCATGTGGTTAATCCATCTTATTGCCAGTTAGAGAACGTATATGACAGATATGTACGATTTATTTCCACTACCACAGTCAGTGGAATCGACCAGTTAGGGTAGTACAAATCCATCAATTGCAACTGCATACAATTAAGAAATGAAAATAAAGTATGTAATTGCTTTTTCCAGACCATTCGAGTCCTTTCACTTTTTAGCCATTTATACATTTCCATTGAAATAATTTCCTCGTTTAAACGAAAATCTACTACGAACAAAAATCAAGAAAAATATTAGTTTATAAGAATAGAGAAAACTTCAAGTGTAACTGTGTAAATATTGTTTCTCTACCTTATCTTAGTGTTCCAGGTGGAATGCATCAATTTGGTCTTTTCTTTTGCTCGTGAGCTCGCTTATTGTTTTGCGACTGTCGTCTCGATCAAATAAAGCTTTCTTTGTACAATGAAAGATATATTAGTCTCGAAACGTCTGCTTTTGTTGAATCTTTATCATGTACCATCAAAAGTTCCACTCAATTATTTAATGTTGACGTGGAAAATTGCTTGAGTGAAGCTTTTTTATCGTATGTATTTTCAATATAAGTGTTGTTTCGTTTATTTTACAATGAAGTTTAGAAACGCGAACTTGTACTAATCAATACATTACATATTATAAAATTGGAGTGTCTGTTTGTAATGTCAAAGAAAAAAAAACAGATTTCGGGAAGATCATGTATTTGTATTGCTGATAACACAAATCGCATTAAAAAAAATTTTGTCTGTCTGTTTGTCCGCACGCCGCGTTTGTCTGTAATCTTCGTAAGTCTGGGCCGATTTCGACCGGACTTTAACTGTAAGGTAACTGTCAAGGGCATATTATAGGCTACTTTTTTTCTTATTATTGCGTGGACAAAGTCGCGGGCAACAGATAGTCGGAAATAATTGTTTTAATTTATTTAAGTGTACGTCTAATAATGTTAATCGCTTACAATTGAGTTACACTTTAAAATTTTATTTTCTAACGGTCTTAATAGGTAATCCTCTACACAGTTCGTGTGTTTCATGCTTAAGTTAGAACATTAAGCGCTTTATTATGATTTAATAACATAAGATTTAAAAAGTTTTAATCATTCATAATGGTTAAATTACAAGTTTTACAAACGAAAGGAAAAGGCGTGTGAACTATTTCTTTAATTTACTTTCACTATCACATAAATTATTACGCTACATTGTTTTTCTAATTGGATATTTTAATGAGATTGGATTCAAGCGCGGCGCCTTAACTTGTCGCGTTTGGTCATACGGGCTATTTGATAAAATCTCACAACGCCAATTGCTTTCGTGTTTGATTAATTAACCACAGATGTTAACTAACGCTGATCACGTGAGAAAATAGGGAGAGTGAATATGCGAGAGGGAGATAAAGATATAAAGATAGATATATTGGGCAACTATTTTCGGATGTTTCCTTACCCGCTAAAAATAACACATTATAAACTTCCTCGGCCCTTGAGAAATATTTATTGTTCGTCGTGCTCATAATTTTAAACATCAAGTAATGTTTTTGGTTTGGCTCATAGTTTGACTTGACTGGAGCACTTATGTAGCGTAAACTTTGCTGTTTCCATTAAGATTTTTTGTAAATATTTTGTACGTCATTTAGTAAAGCTTTGCTGTGACTTCTAAGTATAGTTAAGCTGTACATTTGACATAAAAAAGACTCGTCAGTCACTTGTGTTTGTTTAAGCTTACACTAAAAGACTCCCTTAGCGATTAGAGAGAATTTTTTTTTTATTATTCATGCGATGGAAACAAAAAAATGAACAGTCTTGCACAATATTTTTCATATATAGCTCGTATTTTCACGACTAATAAAATAACTTGGTGATATCCGCCACAGACTAATTGCATTTTGTGTCGGCGTTTTATCGACGTTAATACGTTATTGCTTTTCGATTCCTATGAAGTTAGGAATTCGTTTAAGCAAAAATGGTCCTTCGCTAAATCGTTTTAATGAACTTTGTTTTCAATTAAGCGACATTCTTTTGTTACGACACGAAGTTATTTAAAGCGTTTATCCAAAAACGCTTGATTAAAATTTTATATTTCGGTATAGGCATATGTGTACCGAGTTGAAATTCATCTCATAATAGAAAAAACAAACCACGGCTTTGTCAAATATATTATATTCTATATTCTGTACTAATATTATAAAGATAAAAGATTTATATTTTTGTATGTATTCGATTCACGTACAAACTACTGGGCGGATTTCAAATTTCTTTCACTATTAGAAACGTAATTTATCTGTGAGTAACATAGGCTATATTTTTTTTTATTTGTTAACTTCTCGCGGGTAACGCGAGCAACAGCTAGTATATTTTTACACAATCTATCCAATATCTCAAAAGTGTTTTTTTTATGAAATATCTAAAGCTTTTTATAATTTTATTTTTTAATATAATTAGCCTTTGCCTTGTAACGGATAGCGTTTGAAGGGCGCTCCTAGGTACGCAGACCTTCGTTGTAGTGCTATTGTGTTATCTGGAGATGTCTCCGCTCTCCGTCGCCTCTCCAACTCCACGTGTCGTTAGCGCCCGGCCGCCGAGTGCTTTACACGACACAAGGAAGCGACTCGTTATATGCGTATTCAATGTTATTCTTTTCATATTCTGTTAAACTACAAATGTAAACTTCGGATTTAAAACTGAGCGACAAGATGCTCGAGCGCCGAGCTGTAGCTCTGTTTCAACGAGGATGTGAGGAATATTTTTTTAAGTGGAAGAATTGACACAATCCATTACTTGATTTAGACAGGCATGGCCGTGAGTGCAGACCCTATTTATTATTTGGGAAAGGCCGGCTTTCTTAATTATTTTGCCTCGCTGTAGAGGTACACAGAAGCTGGAAAAGATTGTAAATATATCAAATATCATTTAAAATACAAATAAATATTCACATCATGCCCAATGGTATAGCACATTTTTGACCGACTTCCCAAAAGAAGGAGGTACTCAATTCGTCTGTATGTTTTTTTTTTTTTTTTT
>NW_013525381.1:1210679-1221540 GCF_000836215.1 Papilio polytes | reverse complement strand
CGTATTCAATGTTATTCTTTTCAAATTCTGTTAAACTACAAATGTAAACTTCGGATTTAAAACTGAGCGACAAGATGCTCGAGCGCCGAGCTGTAGCTCTGTTTCAACGCGAATGTGAGGAATATTTTTTTAAGTGGAAGAATTGACACAATCCATTACTTGATTTAGACAGGTATGGTGAGTGCAGACCCTATTGACAATACAATAGATGTGAAAGGCCGGCTTTCTTAAATATTTTGCCTCGCTGTAGAGGTACACAGAAGCTGGAAAAGACTGTAAATATATCAAATATCATTTAAAATACAAATAAATATTCACATCATGCCCAATGGTATAGCACAATTTTACTATTGAGATTGATGTAAGAAAAGGAACTCTAACATAACAGACAAACTCGGTAATTGTCGAATATTAGTCAAATAGCTTTAACTCCATAATGTATCCGTTTATTGCAGCCGTGGTTAAATGATACGTTTACTGTGAAAGTAACTTGCTGCACGAAATTAAACTTTATCTTTCAGACGATTAGGTTTATTTCAGGTTATTTCTGTTATGTTTATTGTGAGGCTGTTCGAGTCGGACTTCGGGTCGTTTGGTCAGCAACTTGTAGTGATAAATAGATGTTAAATATTGTTATTACTTGTGGGTAAATGTAATAATCGCTTATTATTAGTTATGAAATGATTCAATAAACTGAAAGCTCCATTTTTTGTACGTATAACATTTTTACCAGTTTCGAATATATATCTCATAGTTGGAAGACAAAAAGATAGGGCCGCCGTAAACGACTTCAAAACGGCATTTGTTTTAAGCAGTCACGCTGTCCGTGTACATCGGCACTTAGAATTTAGAGGATATTCGATTGTTTAATAAAACGATGTCTTGATACAATGATTGTTGCTGTCCCCGGTGCAAATCAGTGCGGCCACGTGACCGGTCGCGCACCCTGCCCCCGCTTTGCCTTGCGCCCGCCCCGGGTCCGGTCATAAATTTAAATTGACATTAATGGCCCCCTGCATAGGTGCGCGCATTTACCGGCACTAGGGAGACGAATATACATACCTATGTGCTGCACGTAATGGTGACATAAATAGACGTAATCATGGATATGTTTGTAACTAATCATTATTAAACAACCCTATAGCGTATTGGTTAGAGAGCATGATTGTGTTGTTGAGTACTGGGTTCAAATTTGGGCAACATTTTATAAATATATTTCGAAAGTGACGTTGATTTTCGCATATTTTTTCGTTCCATTAGAAGGATGAGTAATGAAAACCAATCCTTATAATTGTACTACAAGCGTTAAACCCTTTATCTATTTTTTTAATATTTACAGCGAAATTTTATTTCAGTAATAATATTTATACCAACATTCACACTTGCAATGTGATTTCACATTGGAGTTCCTTGGAGTGTTATAATGAGTACACTCCCTTATGTTAATTAAATTTCTTAGCTGTTAATTATTTTCTGCATATGTATAGTCCACTTTACTCTCGTATCTGTGCAGCTGAGATTACAGCGCAAGAGTTACGTAGATGGATTAACTTACACGCTACAGCGCGGACTAGAAAATTTTAATTAAAACAGTTGCAAGCTTTTATATGACTTCTACTCGAGAATAATTATTGTAAGCTACATTTCTAATAAGCTAGACTGGATGTTATTTATATAAGATAGCTGAAATTAGCTTATTCTATTTAGCAATATTGCATTTAAATTTAAGAATACTATGGCTTTAATTTCAAAATGTTTATAATTCGTCATCACGATCGTTACAAAAGATAAATTCCGATTCATTTATATTATTTTATTCTATAATTTGTCTCGTAAACGTTAGTAATATTGAAACATTTACTTTATCTGTGATTGCAAAATTGACAATTTCCTTCGCTGGCAATTTCCATCCGAGCCCCCCTGCCCCGGCGCAGGATTGTTCTTTTTGCGGATGCGTTTCGAGTGATTATATTTATTGAACGTCCCCTGCATGCATATGCTTTATTATAGCTATATAGAAAAGCAGATGACATCTTCCCATGTGATTCGAGCCATACAGTCGTATGTATGAAGCTTCTTTCGGTGCTATTATTCTATTAATTTCGCTTCGAGAGCCAGCGTCCTGTCCCGCCCCCGTTGCAATACAGTGGTACGAAATTGCAGTAATACTATCATTGAATTAGAGCGAGTAAAGCCGAGTTGGGACTGAAGCTAATTCAGTGTCGCCGGCGCGTTCGCATCGCTGCTCGTTTTTAGCCTTCCTAAATAGTTAACATGATGACAAAATTATTATGTAATAAGAATCAGTGAAGTACATTTTGGAAATATGAAGATAACGGAGTCTTTAGTGAATGGAAATGAGACAGCTCCAGAAGAAAGGTACATGAGTTTTTTACTATTCGACGTAAGTAGATACTTTTAGAAAAACTGTTGTTATGACAAGAGACCTTTTATTGAAAGGTTTGTCTTCTCGCGAATTTTTTTAAGGAGTAATTGAATTTCTAATTAAAATATTTTGTGCTTTCTTAAATTCTCATGTTAGAAATAAAATAGGTGAATGCAAGCTCCTATTTTCAGCAAGCTTAATTGGATAGCTTTTCGATCCAACTAACATGGTAACGCAATTGAGATTTTATCTTAAAGTTAGTAAAAATAAAAGGTAATTTTTATGAAATTAGAGTGAGTAAATTACGTTTTCCATCAATTCAGGGGGCGTGTCTATTTTGCTTAGCATTGAAAATATGTGAAACAAATTAAAATAGAAATATGTACGTTGTACTTATTTATGTTTGCCGAAAGGGTTATGTTTGATTAAATTAGCGTAGCGTTAATACATGTTTGTTGACGCGTCTATCATTGTAAATTGACGTAAACAATAGGACGAGGTGTAGAGTGGGCTGGCTGAGCAGACTCGTCGGTACCGTGCCCCTCGCCCTACTTCCTGTTGTATTTGCTCCTTCGGCGTTATAAACATTGGGTCGTCCCAAATACATCGTCGGGTCAACGACCGCTCAACGCCCGAGAAAGTTGACAGGGGTTGATGGCGATTAATTTTAAAATGCAACAAAATGTTGACGACGCACGCGATATAAGGTACTAGTAAAGTGCCCAAACTTCTGGCGTGTAGACGCAGCTATTAATAATAAATTACCGGATTCATATTTATGTCGCACATCATAATGTACTTCGCAATTTTCATGTTTATAGAGAAACTAAGAACGGCGCAAACTTTTGACTAAACTATCGCACAACTGTTATGCGATTGTCGATTGTTTCGCAGTCAATGCACGGTTTAGTTGTACAACTAAAAATTGAGTAGTGTGCGCATCTCAACTCATAGGATTCACATCGAGACTAAATAGTTGTGCGATAGTTTAGTTTCAGGTGTGCGTAGACTCTAAGAAGTAAAATCAATGTTATATTTACCAAATCGAATTTTCAAATACGACACCAGGTAACTGTAACTTAGTGAAAGAGTTCCTATATCAAGATAAATAAACAACACACATAAATTACCTATCTAATGATGAGAGAATTTTTAAAACCAGCCCCGTAGTTGTTGCGTGGATCAAATACATACAAAAATTCTAAAATCAAATCTTTCCTCTTTAAAATATTAGTATAGATAACAGTTATAATAAAAGTTAACAATATCCGCGATCCTATCCGTCGTTTGTATGATATTGCAGCAGAGGGATCTTTTGATAGCGACAATGAACACTTTCAGACGCGTCCCTAAGACAAACAAGGCTTCGGTACAGACACAAAACTTCCAAATGAGGTTCGCGCTAACGCACCTACAGTATTAAAGGAACTTTTTTTACTTTATTTTTGATATAGTAAGGTTTTTGTAAAGTCCAATCAATAAGAATAATCATGTAATCTTAAAATTAAAGACAATTTTGTATCAATTTGATAACTGAGAAATATATTATTAAGAATTTTAACACAGAGTTAATAATATAAATTAAGACCGTTCGGTAAAATAATTTCAGCAATCATATTCTAACAGATCTTACTTTGCACAACTGTTTAGTCGCGGAATTGTTCCTATTGGCTTATAAGGAGGTGCGCACACTATCTGATTTTTAGTTGTGAAAATAAACAGTTGAATTTTCAACGACAAATCCATAATCGCGCAATAGTAGTGCGATAGTGTAGTCAAAGGTGTGCGCCCGCTCTTAGAGTGCAAGAGGATACGAATTTCAACATGATGATATTGTCGTAATTTTGAAATACGCACTGCGTAATTCTACTGTCGATAGTAAATGAGTTAAATGCTTCGGTATCGCGATGAAAGCTTCATAGAATATTCATAAATTCCACCCGAACCAGGAAGTTTGAAGAGGAACGTTTGATCGATTCTATTTCAATGAATAACCTATAACAATATTCGCGTATAGGTGTGGGTTTAAATGAAAAGCGCCTGTAAATAAGTAATTTAGTTTAATTATTTACTTTATAAACATAGTTTTATATTATAGAACGAGCTTCTCTTATCAATATTATAGAAACAATGTCGCTACTTTTAGTTCTTAATATATTTCTTAAAGTCATTTTAATATGTGAGTTTGAAGAATACGATGTTAATATCTAACGGGTGTCTTTGTAGTTTATTTCCGAATTGAAATCTGTTATCTCAGTTTTCGCGCGTAAGTTTAAGGCTTGAAGACTTATTTACTTTATTTAATAAACTCCTGTCCGAAAAATTACAGTTAGAATTTTCTCCTTTCATTGGCACTCACTTTCACTTTTCAACTCAAATTGCAGCACGTCACATAAAGAAAGGAATCGCACTCGAGGACGCTTTAAGCTACGTTTTGCTGAAAAATCGCTGAAGTACAAAAACTACGTTCAGCGTAAAAGAAAGTCTGTAGTACAGACGCCCATTGATCACGGCGCGAGGCGCCAGCGAAAGCGAATTCTACGTAACGGCTTAAGCCAAAAGGGCGTAAAGGCTTCATACGGTTAGACGAAACTCGAATCGAGTGTACAAAATTGTGTAACATTTTATGGTTGAATGTTCGGTATTGCTTGAATTTCTTTTATCGTCTATTCGTGTATTGTATGTAGTAGATATAGAGGTGACTAAACAGTTTGTATTGTTTTGTTTTTAATCGCTAACGTTTTGGGTAAAAGTCAATAATTGTAATTGAAGTAGAGTCTTTAGCATATTGTAAGCAAAATGTAGATATTTAAACGTATATTTATTTACTTATTTGATTATTGTAAAGACATACAGAGGGTGAGGATATCGTATTCTTTGCAGTATCATAGTATTCACGTATCGTATAACAAAAGCTCGTAGTTACTCCTTTACATTTGTTTTTGCCGCGTCTGTGTCGTTCCGTCGTCGTTCCAACATAAACATTTTCTTTGCTTTAATTGTAACAACTATTTGTATAGCTTTGTATTTTCTTTTATTCAGTTTTTATTGACTCTTTTGTGATTTTTTTTTGTAGTTTTATTGACTGCTAATTTGTACGTATAGTTAATTTTATTTTTGTTGATTTAATTCATAAAATTCAAGTTACTGTTTTAATTACTTTACCATTTTAATCATAGGTATCGTCAATGTTGCCATGGTGATTTGTTTTGTAAAATATTGTGCTTGTTTTCGAAATTAATTTACATCTGATCGGGATAGAATTAAAAATGAATAATTAAATTTTCGATAGCAACACTCTTATTGAAATATTGGCATTGCAGCTCGAGATAGGATTACAGGTAATATGTACAGGTGCAGGTATCGAGTCCTGGGTTGATTAAAATAAACGTTGCATGTAATCCGAAGTAAACCGTTTACGCGGGAAACGGGAGCGGAAATCAAACGCCGCCATATTGGATGCGGAAATGGCGCGCTCAGCGACGATGGCCGTTATTCGATTTCGTCGCTCTTGAAAATAAATTATAGTATACACTTTTCAGGCTTTCCAGGAATTTGCCGTTGGCGACAAACGTTAATTAACACGTCGCTTATAAAATAATTATTAAACCTGTGATGTTAAAACTCAAATATTATGTTGTTGTTAGAACAAAAGTAAAACAATGAAAAGGAGCTATAATACCAAATTTAAGAAAAACACTGTTATTTAAAAATAATGACAAATGTCGTAATGCAAACAAACAATACATTAAATCTGATAAACAACCTCATTTACAGTTTGAGTGTGCATGTATTTTAAATCGGTCGCCATCCTAAAAGTTCCAACAAAATCTGCCTAGTGGCTTAGGAATGGATTGGAAGCGAGCAATTAGTTAAGTCAAGGACTACTTGCATAATTACAACAGTACTTATTAATTAAAATGAAATATTTCAGTAATTAATTTGATACTGCAAAAACCTTATAGTGTACGTTACATGCAGTGTTTCAATTTTTCACCCACGACCCGGTTTGCTGCAATTCTCGGTACCGCTAATTATAAAATGCTAACGGGTTCAACGGTTCCTAGTTCTTTTTAATTACACTTTAATGCCCTTTTTAAGTTGCAGTGCTGGTATGGCGGTTAGGTCAAACTTGTACATCTGACAAATGTTCGTTAATGAAGCAGGAGCACAATAACCTAGGATATATCTAATACAATTTTCCTACTTTAAAAATGTCATCTTTCTGGATCAATACAAATAGGTTAATTCAAATCGCCCTAAACCCAAGACAGCAAATAATCATTTAAAAACCATTCGATCTGGCTAAATTCTAGCACAACTGCATCACTTCTATATCCCTTTTTCTTACTTCTGACATACGTTATATAAAATTTACTTGTAAATAAATGTACATTAGGAATATACAGATATACAAAAGCTCAACGACTAATTGACAAAAACGTGATACACAGGTAACGAAATCAGGAGTACGATCACGTGCGCCTCGGGCGCTTGTTACGTATTCCAGAATTGCTGCCATTATCGTGACGCTTTTTTGTAACAAATTCACCCTGTACACACGAACTGATTTGTATGAGTTTGTATGACACGGGGACATGTGTAAGCGTTACATATATTGAATATTATTTCAATACATTGTTGAATTTGTCCTTTTTATAATTGAATACTATTGTAGTTCTTTTAGGAGGCAAAAGAGAAGCCTTCACTTGGACTACAAATGACACATTTTACACTTTTTTAATTAGTATTTGTTAAAAACTACATCAATGTAGATATATGTACAGTTATATGCAAAATACAGATAGAAATAAAATCAATCAATAGACTGGACGTAGCCGGAACTCACTAGAAATATTTAAAACCCGATTACGTAAAGCAAACTTAATCTCCAGAGTATAGTGAAATAATACACTTTCTAAAGTTTAATAAAAAAATATAATAAAAAAAACGAACTTATTAGATTAATGAGAAAATACGACTAAACTTACATTATACATTAGGTGTAGCCAACGAACAATTTCGGACTCGTAGAGGACCTTCATCAGGATGAGTGATTTATGAGGTCATGCTGAGAACTTATTGTTTAGTATACTTATATTTCAATTTGGAAAGGTCAATATTCAGAAATAAATTTCCTATCTGATTGATGGAGGAGCACAAATATTATAATAGAATTCTTAAGAGGAAGCAATCAATTTCTCTCGAGTTCGCATCAACTTCGTATTAAGGGTTCTGTTGAAATTCTCCGTAGCGTAATGATGTGGATGAGGGATTTGAAAGGCGTATTCGATTTAGCGAACGTCAAAGCTTCGGCAGAAAACCTTGCTTGCATACAATTTAATTCTCAGAGATACTCGGAGGATTGATTTCCTTTAAAACTCTTCCTCTACGAAGATACCGGAATAAACAGCGATAGCAAACAATATTTGATTTAGACTTATAGATTTTAACAAGTTTGATAGACTTGTACAAAATATCTGTACTCTGTACTTAATAACATAAAGCGTAAACTGATACTGGAACACTACTTCGTGACGTTGGATCAGCAATCACAGCATATTTTTGAATAATCCTCTCTTTAACAAAAAGCCCTACACTTACGTCACGCTTTAGGCTATATATTTACACTTAGGGGGTAAATAAATTGAAAAAAAAACCTACATGTGGGAAAGGGACTATAAACTTCAACTTGCCAATATTAAGGAACCAAGGTGATTGTAGTAAAGGTAATTTGGACATTAGCAATTAAAAAATTGACAATTGTTAAGAATAAAATAAAGTTTTTATGATTGCATGCATATTAAGCCACACGGGAATAGATAGTTTGTTATAAATGCAAATCGTGTATTTTACTAACATCGTATCATTTGACATACAAATGTACGAGTTTTTCCGCTTTTTTTGCAACGAAGCAAAATAGTTCCTGATTATCTTTCCAACTAAGAACTTCTTGACGAATTGTTTTTTTTTTTGTAACGTTTAGTGGTAGGATGAGGTTTACGAACAATTAATTTGGGATTATAATTTACTCGTATCGCTTTAGTAATACGGAAAATCGTTTAATCTAGACTCTACCCTATTTTATGTGTAAGATTCCTGCATATTTTATTACATTATAACCCTTTGTAATAAGGTTAGACCTTTTAATATGATATCAATAGCGGGTTTAGTGTAACATTACGTCGGTAGACGCGGTAATGGCCGCGGTCGTTAAGCCAAATAGCAGGTCTTATTAAGCCTTCCCTTCTGTTGAAAATTACACGATGTAACGTTATTCTATTGTTAACTTTATTTTGTATTCAGTTTTCTTGGCAATAAAGATCGATAAAGAGAGCCTTAGCTGGTTTTTACTGAACTGGAGAATGTGATAAAACCCGTTATGTTTTCTATCGTTGTATGGAAAGTGAGAAGACTATTTTTTGTACGTAACTAAACTTAAAAACTACTAAACAATTGAAAAAAAATCTGTTATCATTTAAAAGCTACGTTACCATAGTCTATTATTATACTCGTATTGTTATAAGATATTTTAAATTAAGGTCGGAACACTAGTAACAGTGAAGTATTAAGTAACTAGTTGTCGCCCGCGACTCCGTCCGCGTGGAATAAAAAAAATAAAAGTGAGTAGCCTATTTGTTCTTCCAGAGTATCCTATACATCTATGCAAAATTTCATCAAGATCCGTTCAGCAGGTTAGGCTACAAACTCTAACAAACATCCATCCATCTAAACTTTCGCAATTATAATATTAGTATGATTAAGAACTGTCTACCCAAGTCGATATTTTCAAATGAGACTTTTTATCAATCAACCTAGTATTGATTTTTGTTTACCTTGCTTATTCTTGATTTTCTTTCCAGCTGCTACTCCATACCGGCGAATAACATGTCCGGTGGCTCGCATGTATCAAGAGGGACATTTGGCGGAGCGGAGTCCGAGATATCAGGGGGTAGTGCTCCCCCACTGCCCAGCCCGGCGTCAGCGGGCGCTGCGCTGGTATCTCCGGAGACGCTGAGCCGGCATAGCAGCCCTCCGCCGCTCCCCGCGCACCCCTCACACCACCAACCCGCACCATCTTGTTCATCGCATCGAGTACATCTAGAGTCGCCGTTAAGGTATCTTAAATTTTAATTCGAAATTAAATCTAGGTATATCTATACTTCTAGACTAATGTTATAAAGAGGAAAGATTTGTATTTTTAGATTTTTGTATGTATAAAATAATGTAATAATAATAAAAAAACTACTAAGCCGATTTAAAAAAATCTTTCACGATTACAAAGCTACGGTACCAATGTCTAACAGGGGCTATACTTTTTTATTATTTTTAAATTTCACGCGGCCGAAGTGCAAGCAACAGCTAGTCAAGAATAATAGCATAAAGACCTAAGCTAATGTTGAAATCGTCAAATCTTTCCTTCACGTTTCACTTATTTGAAGCAAAATTACGAACGAATGCTTGTTACATTTACCGTAAATACTATTACTAAATAGCTACACCAGCTTAAAGTTCTTTGTCTTGCAACGGTATAGGTACGGGATTAGTATAAGCTGGTATCCGATTCCTGAACTATCCAGACAGTAATAACTTTGAAATTTAAGTCGTATACAACTTTACAGTAGAATTTACGTTATAAAATGAACATTCGTTTCAATTTTAAATCAACAAATTAACTTGTTAATGAAAAAAATCTCGATAAAACTCGTAATGAAAATGAAGTCAAGTATCAAAGATGGCCGACGTTCTGGAGGACGATTGCGCTGTTGATTCGTAATTAGAGCCAATCATTACGTTTGACTGGTTTTTAAAATTGGACATTCATTTTCTGTACTTCTAGTGAACGTAATGCGGATATTTTTATGGGAATCTAGGACTGTTATTTAGGTCAATTCTGTAGTTATTTACGTGCATTAATGTAACATTTTTATTGTCCAATTGCGACGATATCTACGCCGAAATCCGCCATCTGCCATCTAAGACTATTGAATTTATTTCCACGATGTAAAATAAAAACCGTATTTGGGAGCTTTAAATCTCAATTTGGTAAATTGGAAAAACATACCATTGAAACGGGATGTACTTTCCTTTTCGGTAAGTGCTAACTGAAATGGAACGTTCCGTACGTGAGATTTATGTGTTCCCGCCGTTATCAATGTCGGATTTAAAGTGAAATTCCCACAGGAATCTAGTCTTCCTTATTTTATGCGATAATTTTTTTTTAATATTAACTTGATAAGAAGTACTTTATGTCAACTTATTTAGATATCTCGAGTAGTCGTAGACAGCTTATCCTTTTTATATACGCCATGTTCTTAAAAACATAGCAAAATTTTTCAAATCATATTCCCCAAGCTGAACTAAACTTAGAATTGAATGAAATTTCGAATTTTTTTTTACATTTAAAATTTTCAACACAAGAAGTGTTTTAATATAAATAATCACACCTAGATAAGCTGCTTCAAATGAAAAAAA
>NW_013525381.1:1186586-1210645 GCF_000836215.1 Papilio polytes | reverse complement strand
GGCGGGTCTCTGTCGCTGCAGCCGGTGCTGTTCGGGCCGGGCGCGCCGCAGCCTCCCCTACCGCCTACAAGACACCCATCAAGACCTTCCGCATCCATCCAGAACATGCATAATATAAGCGCGTGAGTACTTACTTCTATAGTTATGCTCATAAGAGTTTATAAATTATGCTTACAAGTGTAAAAAATTTAAAGTTTTGTGGTCTTATAATTTTTTATTTAATAAAAGTTTTATTAATTTTCTAATGATCTCTTTTTGATGCGGATTATTTTGACACAGATTTTTAATGGAAATTATTAACCTGATATTATTAACATTGGTAAACTGACAATGTACCTCCTTTGAAGTATATTTTTTTTATTCTTAGCCGTATTTAAGTAACTGTAATTTAGCGTGGTATGGACATGTTGTGCGACGAGACGATGGAGACATAAACCAGAAAGTGTTAAGAATGAATGTGGATGGCTGCAAAGAAAGAAGAAGACCGAAGAAAGTATGGATGGATTGGGTGAAAGAGGATATGCTTAAGAATGGAGTGGATTCAGATATGACGGCTGATAGAGATGTATGGAAGAGCAACACATACTGTGCCGACCCTCCACAAGGGATAAGGGCAAGTTGATGATGTATTTAAATAACTGTAATTAAAAATGTGTGAGATATGTCAGAATAAATTTAAAATTGAATCTTTGGAAGGCTTTCTTTATGAGCTTTTTGAAGCTTAAAAGAAAACTGAGTATATTAAACTCGTGCAAAAGCTCCTATTAAAATGCTACAAACTATGAGATCGTAAACAAACTTCGTACATTACAGCTTTGCTTCCAATTAACCTTGTATGAGACTAAGGGGATTATATTTTACATAAAACATAATGCAAATGACCCGTGTAGTGGCTCCACTCTCAGATACATTTGGCAGCGTGCCAACCAAGGAGCAGACGTCATAAATACGCCAACGTTATTCCCTTGGCAATTTTCTTTATATTAACTGAATAAGTAAAAATACGAAACTTATCCGTATATAAGAATATTTTATATATAACATGTACAAGTGGTACGGTAACATATTTTTGGATGTAACCATTCAAATATTGCTATCATAAAATTTTATGAATACTAAAATTTCCATTAACGTATTGGTATTGGGTTAACCTCTCGAATAATAAAATTCACGTATCTTCGTATGAAATTTTATTTCACAGAAACGAAAAATATGTTTTTTATTTAGTCTCTAAAAAAATATGTGCAATAAAAGGTGCTGAATTGGATATATAGGACAGGTCCCGAATATTGTTTTTTTTTTACGAATAACCACAATTAGGCTACACGTATTTCATAGCAAACACATTTTTATTAAATATGACTAAATTCAATATGAATTTGATGGAATTAATTGCATTTTTGAACGGTGGAGATATCGATGAAAGGTTTGGTAATTACATTACACTGCACCCCGTTTCAATGGGCTCGGAAATTGGAGTGCTCACGGATATAGCGGACCGTATCATTGGGTGGGTGGATGAAACTGTCAGAGTGAAAAATGCGACAGCTCAACGAACGGACGGAGGCGCGATAAATTACAGAACTCAAGTCGAAGTCGCTATTGCGTGCGCCCTTCACAAACTTGCGGTAGGTACGCACAGACGCCTTACAAGTTTTGAGTTGCCAATTAATTCATAAAAAAATTGTCTTTAATCTACCAGTTACTAATTAAAAAAAAAACTTAACAATTTTATTCAACTGTGTGTTCTATTACAGGACAACTTTGAAATCAAGATATTCGAGGCAAAATATTAAATGCATTATAGGCTACTTTTGTTCTTGTTAAGGATATTTGGATATTCAAGTACGAGTGAACTTAAACGAAATAAGTTAGTCATTTTATTCTATCTTTTAACACATAAATTCGAGTTTTTCAACGTTTTCTAATCCCTGCAACTTCAATTGAGCTTGCAAGAGGATTTCAAAATACAGGGAAAATCTCGGTGAATACAAACTTTGATGAAAAGCTCTCATGTTGACACAATAGTATAGTGCTTAAATTAACAAAACACACACTCTTTACTACCGCCATCTTGGATACCGCTACCTGTTAAGTGGTGAGAACAAACAAATTGTACCGACGTGATTCCTCACAGCCACCCTCGTGCGAAATAATATAACAAAGAAGAACGTAGGTACTTGGAATCCGGAGTTTTATATCGCGCTTGCATTTCATAGACCACAATAGAGATCTTCATTTGTTATTTGGGTTAACTGAAGAGTGCTTTGTGAATTGTTTTATTTCATAGCGAAATTCTGAATTGGACCATCACAAAGAGTAGGAACGTTTCTCCGAAGTTTCGTAGATTACTGTCGTCTTGGCAGACGTTTTAAACCACGACTCTGAGTGCGATGTAGTCTGGAGAGAATTAATTTACGCCGCCCTCGGATGTTCCTTAACTAAAATGTACCGTAATTTAAATGTCTTCATTTAGTATGGGGAAGATTTATTGTGCATTACGTTACTTGGTTTATATAAATGTTTTCATTTTTTTGTATATACAAGTATGTGTGTATGAATGAAATACGAATGCTATATGGAATTATTATTTTGAATCTCACACCGTTTCACCACCGGAAAGCATCACTTATAAAGTCTGCGAAAACAAGAAAAACATGCATTTTTTAAAAAGGCTCTGCTTTTAATAAAACTTGTTATGTTATATAGCAAATCAAACAACAGGGAACATTTCAATAGTTTCAAAGACAGTCCGTTGTAAATGTCAAATCTTGCCCGTGGCAGTGTTCAACTAAATGGTGACCGCAAATCCTTGAAATGTCCGGACAGCAAAGTTTAGCAATTATTGTGTCCCCGCTTTTGGTTTCTAGAGTAACTTTGGTAAAGTTAAGCTCCTAATTTAGGCAGTGATTGCTTCATTTCGGTTTCAAGTATTTATTATTTATGGATATGATTATTTCGCTGGTAATATTTCAAGAAAATGTATTCAGTTTAAATTTTTAAAGTACCTCCGTATCAAAAAACAAACAAATCATACTTGGTACTCAGTATAAACACAGAGGCAAAACCTTACCCCAACAAAACCTCGTTATTTAAATTCGTTTGTTTCGGTGACGTCATAACGAACGATGTATAGGACAGTGGCATATTATCATTGTCGAAGCCCCGGTCCCAACTTGAGTAGATACATATAAGTATCCCCACAATAGCCGCGGGGAGCCAATAACACGCCGTTACTATAGCAACCTAGCGACTACGAGAAGGGGCCTTTCCCCAGAGGGAGTGCTAAGAGCTTTTAGAAACCAGTCTATAGTGGAACGTTTTACTTTCAAGATATCCGAATTGTTTCCTGGTTAAGGAATGAATTTGGACAACGTTAAAGGGATCTTTGTTTTTTGGTCGCGTTTTATTATTTGCCCTTGACGAAGTCGGGGTTATGATGTTTCGTATGGCTTGAGATCTGTCAGCTATTCGGGATTCTTGATCGATTTCGATTGCAGTCTTGATGTTACATAAGTTTTTCAAGTGTTAATAAAGTAATTAGAGTTGTAAAAGTTGTAAAAAAAATTGTAAAAGCAAAAATTTACATTAAAAAAAATTGGTATCCATTATTTAAAAAAAAATATGTGTAAAATAATTTAAAAAGCGTAAAAGCAATTACTTTTAAAGTACTTCGAAGTTAATCAGGGTAGAGGAGGCTCGAGCACGCTCGCTTACCTACTTGCAAAAATAATTTCATGCAAAATGGAGACACATCTCGGGTCTAAGTAGGTAAACATCTCGTTTACGAAAATGTACCGCGTAACGTCGATGAAATTGAAGTTTTTATTTAATTTTACGAACTTTTATTGATTATGATAAATATTGTACTAATAAAAATATTTTAGAAACCACTTAATCTTGACTTTTCTCATACCGCACAATTTGTATATTTACTTTTTAAATAAAAAGGCATGAAAGATATTCTTTGTATTACAAACATTTTCAAAAGAAACAGAAAATAGTGAAACTTCAAAGTTATAGTAAAATGTATTTTCTTTCTGTTTCATTCATTAAAATGACTCGCTGAAATATTTTTTTGTGTATATAAAATTTTTGTTAAAATACAAGGAGAGCATTTTGTACGGATGCAAGGGTCGTAAACAACGGAAGAATGGAATAGCTCGGTGCATCTTGTCAACCGATGATGAAAAGGGAGCCGGGAAGTAAGGCGTGTAATTTTTACGTGCACTCTCAAGTGCAACAATATGCTTTTATCGCCATTCAAGCCTTTGCAAATAATTTTACTCAATGGCACAACTGTGAAGTATTCATAATTTCTAATTGAGCGGTTTTAAGTTTTAATTTTGATTCTTTACTATCGTAATCAAAGTTTGAGGTATGTCGTTACCTATTTTTTTCCAAATTATTTGATTTGTAGACCTAAGATCCTGAAATGTGCTTTATTTGTGTATGTTAATTTTTTTTATTAATTAACATTTGCTTAAATAAGGCTTGAAGTTAATAACCTATTTTTTTTAAAGAATTTTAGTCTGTACTCGTACACCAAAATTAATTTTTAGTCCAAAATTTATTTCTTTGTACAATTGAGGACAGCGCCATCTATTCATAACATTGTTTAATTAGGAGCGACGCGCTGGCGACGACTCTCTCCGCGCTATACGGCAAGCTGCTGGTGGTGATGGGAGTTGCCTTTCCCATGGCTGAAGTCATTTCTACTTACATACCGCCATCTTTCTACGAGGTGAGTCCGATCATTTCAGATTTTTCCACTAAAATTCACACGGGCGTTTTTTTTAACGCAGCGTTAAAATTCGGCGCTGGCGTCTCTTGACCGACGAAGGCTATTAAATCACTCTTGTTTCATTCGCCGCTGTATGAACAGATATACATGGAAATTCATGTGATCTGTTTCAAAGCTTCTTAAACGCGTGTTATAAAAGCGCCCTTGCGAGTGTGCTTATTACGTCTCGTAACATAAAATTTGACTTTATAGCCCAACAAATATAATCAACTAATCGCGGTACCCTTATACTAAACTTGTACAATTAAAATATATGTTTTTGAGTAAATTCCTGATATTCTTTTGTAAATTTAATAATCTATTTATCTGTTAGGGTTTCTACCTGTACCTGTACATCGGTAGCATGGTCTTTCTACTCTACATGTACGCGGCACTCGTAAGAGACAGGTCGCGGTCTGCTGCAGAAACCAAAGTTGTTGCCAGTAAGTACTGTACTTGTATTAATAAGATGCAAACGGAACACAACATTCTACATTTAGTAACCTTACATTATTTCAACCTAATACGTAATATGATAGTACAGAAGTTAGAAGACAAAGTTCGAGGAGAGCTATCTAAAATGTTCTGAATAATTTGTACATTTTCTCTTTCATGAAGAAAACACCCTATTTTCTTGAAATGTCTTTAGTTCAATGAATTAACTCTTACCTTTTTAATACATCCATAGATATATAATAGATAAATTCCTTATTAATTCGATTACTAATTTTATTAGAAGGTTTGTACTAAACCAAAATCATCTTACGAGTACGTTGTAAGTTACAAAAATATTTGGTCATTCGTAATTGTAATTTATGGATAAGATAAAGTAACAAAACAATGTACACCAAATTTAATAAAACTAATGCTTTTATATTTAATTGAAGAAAGTAACTTACTGTTACTTGATAAGCATAGAAATCTTTAAGTTGATTAAATAGGGGTTAGGAAAGATTACAAAATGAGAACTTATCACGAAGGTGCAAAGCGTTAAACTAACGCTTGATTGTTTTATTCCCACTGTGACATCTTGATTAATAAATTAAAATAAACATAAATTCTTTATTTTCCCTTCCAACTGTGAGCTTTTAACGTCGAAATTTTGAAAAAAAAAAATGGAATTTGTGTTGCTTATGACGCAAAACCTGTCTGTCTGCAAGTCTGCGATTTTGCCACCCGCCGCGTGGTAATACGAGTAGTACACCTTTGGCTAAACTATTATACAACAGTTGTGCGATTGTCGATTGTTTTCAGTAAATTCAACTGTTTAGTTGTACAGCTAAAATTCGAGTAGTGTGCGCACCTCCATATAAGCTTACAGGAAACAAAGCGAGACTAAACAGTTGTACGATATTTTGGTTTCAGGTGTATGCATGCTCTAACTAGCAATCAATAGGATATTTTAAGTCTATTTCCAAGCAACGAGTTGTCTCGCGATATCTGTATAGGTCAATTTCAGAACGTTATTCAAATGTTGGTCATAAGAGAATTATTTTTCTAGAATTAAATTCTAATGGCCACACGTTTTCGACTATCCATTCTTGATACTTGTCGTAAGACACGTTGGTGTAAGATCCATGTAGGTTCACTCCACACCAAGAGCCCCATGACACGATGCCTACGACAAAGTACGAGCAAGGTACATAAATGCTGCTCATTGTCATCAGGGGACCACCGCTGTCACCCTGAAATCAATAAATCATATTCATATTATAAATGCGAAAGTTTAGATGGATGGATGGATGTTAGAGTTTTTAGCGAAATTTGTATTCTTGAACCAATCGCATTTTTATCTTTTAGCATAAAATTGAATCTAATGTCACGAGAAGCAGATTCGAATCACGTATAGAGTTAAGGCCGATAGATGTCAAACATAATATTTTAACGCAATCTTTGGCACAATCATACTGCTAAAGAAATACCTACTGATAACATAGTCATATAAATAGTTATATTTTACCTTACAAGTGTCCTGTTTTGGCCGTAATACTCCTGATTTTGCGCATATCATGGTCTCATTGTCCCACACAAATCTTGTTCTTTTCATTTTTTCCTTACACACGGTATGATTATACTCTTGGTATATGGTCCCCTGAAAGCAGAAGAATTTAAACTCAAGTGACTTACCAAAAGAAGGAGGTACTCAATTCGTCTTTTATGCCTGTGACTGTGACGACATATCTCCGCCACTTGTGGACCGATTCTGAAAATTATTTATTTATCCGAAAGGCAGTGCTTGCATAATATGCAATATTTTTGAGAATTAATCAGACCTGCCCTATTGTTGCTCTTATGTCTATATTATTTATTACCCTGAAGTCGGCTTCATTCAAGATAGATTCAGTATTTTAAAATCACAAAAATAAAGGGAAAGTGGTTTGGTTGAGTGTGGGGATGCATAAGAACTGAAAATAACCTCTTTCTGTACGTTCTCTCCTATACTAAAAGAAATTTAAACAATACTAACCTTTAGTAATTTATCGCTTGTATTACTTTTCTCTCCCGTTGAACCCCATCCTGCGACAATACCAAAGTTTTGTTCGAATTCCTTCGCGCCAGGGAATGTGAGGCATGCAGGCCGGATGAATTCCGAGAACCTAACGCTGCAAATGTACAAGTGATTTTTCAGGGTATAAATCATATTTTACCATCTGTTGTGTCCAGCTGGGGCAGTTGTTGACCCTAGTTTGATAAATCAAGCAAATTAGTTGCGCGCTAAAAGCAGGATTACTGTCCAACCCGGGCTCAGGCGTCGATAGCAAGGGATGTAAATACCAGCGTGCTCAAGAAGTATAACTCTGCCTATAGGTCCTTGAAAAGAGTCATTACCACGGCAAACTCGGAACACGTGGCGAGCACTAACAGTTGGTTGCATGGTATTTAATCCTAAGCGGGAAGAGAATTTATTTCCTTGACCATTACATCTTCAGATGACGTAGTGTCAGTAGCAACTCACCGAGTGTGAAGCTTGAGGAGGGCAATATCGTTTTGAAGCGTCCAAGAGCTGTGTTTAGGATGCCTGATTCTTTGTACAATATGGTAAAGTTCGCCGCTCCGAGTGTCGTTTTTATATAGAGTCCCCAATAAAGCGTAATTGACAGAGCCACTGAAACAAATAACTTTGTATATAATGTATTAATCCAATGGCTTATTATTTAAAATGAACATCGTCACAATGTTCGGTCAGGGATTTTTTTACGTTATAAAAAATCAAACGAATAACATCGATTTTCATGACGCATGTTTGAGTCCGTATCGAACTACTCACTTTAAACGTTTATACAATGAAAGTCACCTCACTATAATGTTAAAATTGTTGTCAATCTTGCCCCACCTACTCTAGTGATATCATATGGTTCTATTGTATGCCATCTTTTATTATAGTAAAAGTGGTTTTTTATGATTTAGATAGTAAGATCCCCACTACACTCACTTCTCTCTGTTTCCTAAGGCGTGCGCCGCCGTCAGAATGAAATATTCACTTATCAGAGAACCACCGCCGATCCATAAGATGTCCACAGCTGGATTTGATCTACATCCAGTAACTGCCTGAAACATTACAATAAAATATAATAAAGTAGAATCGACAAAATGTGTCAAAATGTATAGGCATAATTACGTGACACACCCGTGACTTCCTTTTTTTCATAACATAAGATGGAAAACGAGCAAGCGGCCACATGACATCCGCAATTGCAGATGCGTTGTCTACCCCTATCCCACGGAGGAGGAGACGCACATAGAGGATTTTTCCCCTTCCTATGCATCTCCTACACCGTCAAATCCACTTCCTCTTCTCATCCTCTCCTTATAAGAAAGGGGTAGTAAAGGGAAAGGGACTTCAATTAGGCTTAAATTATCAGATCTTACGGCCAGTTCCATACATTTTTGACTTTTCGATCAGCGATAGCGATAATCGAATGTTATTTTGTCTAAGCGGGACCAGGTAAAGCGACGCTATTATCGCAGTTAGTTCTGTAAAATTGTATAAAAATTCAAACATAAAAAAGGTACATGACGTGACATCTGCAACCAGACAAGGATCTGACATTGCCGAGAAAGGAGCCAATGATTTTTGGAATTACTTTATTTGTCTAATGGCCACCGGGTCAAGTTTGTCGTTCTATACGTTTCATTTTCTATAGATGTTCTTATTGGTCAAAGAATTGATATTTTTATAATTATTCTATTTATGTACTTTTCCCAAAAAGTAAACCTCGGATGGATATAAAGGATCGATTATGTGGTTGCGCTGTTAGCAGTTAGGAACTATGGCAGATAACTTACCATGTGTGGAAACTCCTTAATCTTAGCTAGATCACCGTCTGATATCTTGAACGTGGTCCTGTAGCTCTGACAGGTATCTCGATAGTACTCGTCTGTGTAAAATTCGTCTATGAAGCATTTACTTCCCAGTCTTGAGTATGCGTAACAGGCTAAAATATAAATAATGTTTTCAATGAAAATGCCATAATCCTAACTAACAGTAGGTACCCCTATAACACTTAGGAGATAAATTCAGTTAGGCTAACAATCGTATTGTCATACATACCAACCATCTATATAGGAGTGTCTGTAATACCAAAAGAAAAAATTCAGATTTCGGGAAGATGATGTATTTGCGTTGATGATAACGAAAATTGCATTTAAATTTTTTTTGTCTGTCTGTCCGCAAGCCGCGTTTGTTCCTGGTAATCAGCAAGACTCTGAAGGGTAGCTGACATAGACAAGCATATCATAGGCTTTTGTCTTAAAAATGCGTAGGCGAAGTCGTGGACAACAGCTAGTCGAACATAAGTATGCTTAGAAAAATCTTTTTCATCAGATAAATATATGGGAAAACCTTTTCTTTTCCTTAAAATGGTAGTATTTTTTTACTGATTAATCAGAATCCCTAGTCTTATTCCACTCACGTGAAGTCGGCATTGATTTTATAAATCTTGAAGTTTTGGTTTCGTTATTCCCATTCATTTTGTAGATTCTACTAGCGATATCGCTAATCGAAAGTTAATATGTCTTGGAGCACTAGTGTTGCCATAAGCTTTGAACCTTGTATGACTCCTAACAGCAACATCTAATGGTCTTACCATCGTATATGACGCTTTGGTGTGGCAACAAGTTGGCGCGTACGTATGGCTTCTCCAATACAGGACATTTAGGAGGCTCGTTGAATCGAAGAGTAGTAAAGTCGTGTACAATACGTCTACATATTATAGGAAAAGTGTCATTGAAACGACATTCCTGAAATAAAAGTTCTTCTATTTATTACTTTTTCTTAAAGTAATAGACAGATTTTGTGCAATTGTTACACGTCCGCGGAAGGCGACTGAACATTTGAGGTTAGAATATATAGATATACAGCGTTATTGATAATTAGACGTATTCCCGTTAGGAGGTAATAGAGGGGAATCCCTTTTTTAAGAGTTTTCAAGACCAACCGTAACTTTAGTTCGAGTACGAATACCGCACGATTCCTTTGAAATCATGTGTTTATTTCAGTGACCTGGGGACAAGTTCCTGGTTATTATGCATTTTTGGAGAGCTTAAAAAACGGGCATGTATTTAAAAAAATCTGCAGACTGAGTTCCGTTATGGTTTTTTTCGTTTTTAAGGCATTTCAGTGGATGAGAATCTCGAAAAATATTGAAGTAAAATGTTTCTTTAGCTCGCATTTTTTAATTTGGACAGATAAATGATGTTTTTATAATCAGTGTTTAATGGTTTTTTATAAATCCGAAGAAAAAATTAAGTTTTTATTAATAGTTTTTTTTTTAATAAAATTTTGAACTTGCAATTTCGACCTTTTTTGAAAAAATCGAAAAATCAAGATTACACGAAGACGGTTAACTTTTGGATAATGCATATAGGGGTCAAAATTATCACATATGATCCTCTCTATTACCTCCTAACGGGAATACGTCTAATTACCAATAACCCTGTATAGAAACAATATAAGTATACGGCAAGAAACTGGGAACAATAGATTACATTAATCTTTTTTTTACTACTTACAATGTTACCGCTTTTTAAGACTCCTTCTTTGTGTATTTTAACAAATACTAAATCGGATATTGGTTCTAGATGTGAACTTATTCTTGATGGTATTGATATTATTGGTGTCTGGACGCAGCATACATATCTTTTTATACCATTATAGAAACAAGTCTGAAATTATCAAAACTACGAAGTGAACAATAATGAACATATCTAGCTATATCTATACTATCTATACTATTATAATAAAGCGTAAACACACACTTCTTTGTTGCCTAAGATGTCAGCAATTACAACTTATTTTTGAATAATTCTTTTTTTAATAAAAATCCCTACACTTACGTCATGCTTTAGGCTATACATTTTCACGCCATTATACTTAGGTATAAATATTTTGGATAAAAACCCTAATGTGGGAAAGAGACCATAAGTTGCTGCCAACATCAAGAAAGAAAGATTGCTAAGGTTTGTCATGTAATGTCATGTCATTTTGACATTTGCTATTGATAATTTGACAAATGTTAACAATAAAATAACATTTTCATAATTTCATGCGGATGAAGCCGCACGGGAACAGCTAGTATTTAATAGAATACAGTATACGTAAAACATTATAAATTAATTCGAAAAATCGTAAATATTTGAATTCAACATTTTTAAATTTTATAGTTTTTTTTTATATCCCGTCATCAGAACGAGACACGTGTTTCTTTAGATCAATCTTTTAACAAGAACTGGCTGTAATTTCAGATTAATGGAACAAATAAAATAAAACCGTATAAAAATCACGGTTCAGTTTAAACATTATTATTTTAAAGTGTTACCTTGATCTTTTTCTTTATTCTAAGTAGATTTATTGCAGATTCACAATCTTGTAAATATCTGCAGACACCAGACTCGTTGGTATTTGTTGTACATTTGCCACCTGTCACAAAACACTATGTTATAAAAAATATAAGCTCTGATCTGAACAGTAATTATATGTATGAAAACATAGTGATATTCAATAATAATTGAGTTCCAGAACCTTATATGTACATTCAAATATGGAGCGAAGCGAGAGGAGCATTAAAATACATAATAAAAAAATACCTTCGAAATCCGCATCTTCTTCACAAGCTACTAAATGTAAAGTAAATAACAATATTATAATACATTTTTTCATTATTAATGCACTAAAATAATAACAAAAATTCGTGTGATGGAGACATGCAATCACTTACTAGGAAATAAGTCTTCAACTAACAAATGTATTAAGCGGTGTTAAAGTTACGTTTATAAATTTATGTTTGACCTGCGATAAACTAGCGTATGGCAATGACTTCAATCGAAAACCGATTTAAGAAAAACATATCACGCACCATGCGAAAACGGACCACAACTTTTTGGTTTTAGAATTCAATTTTGAACCGCCAGTTTTTTAAGGAAAAATTAATATTAAATAATTTACCTCTTAACATATTTATTGCGAAAAGGAACGAACCGTAATGTATTAAATAATTCGGGATATCAATGTTGGGGCCGTCACGGACGCAAGTATAGCAGACTAGAAGTTGACCGCAACTTTCGTGCGGAATTAAAATATCTTAACTTATATTCCCGTTGAGGCGTTCTGGAGATATATACTATATATCCATCTTAACTTTCGTATTTATACGTTACTGGCTGTTGCTCGCGACTTCGTCCCTCTTGAATTAATAAATGGTAAAAAATAGCCTCATGTTAGTGACTGACAACGTAGCTTTTTAATTTTAATATTGGTTTAGGAAAAAGAAATCCGTTACGTTTAAATAGATGCCTGTAATGATCGACACCTAAAAAGTCTCAGTCTTTCAATTTCATTTTCCGGGTGAAGTAGATTTTTTATATTAAAAATTATTTTTGCAGTTTTTTATTCAGTCCAGTCAGTTGTAGTGAAGATGGAAGTAAACAAAGATTTGGTATATTATACAGTTGTTTTTAAAATTCCCAATTGCAAGCCATGCTGATACTGGCTTACAGATTCACTTTTGCTAATTACGTGATATTTTGATTTCATACGTTCTGTTCAGAAAGATATTGTTTTTCGGGCATCAGTTACTTTAATGGCCAGGAATCAAATACGCTTCATACTAAAATTTTAAAGCTTGTATTGTCGCAGATTTTTTTTTCCAAGAAGTAAAGATGCAATTATAAGAAGTTTAATATTACACTCGTAGACGACGTCTTTATTCACGATGCAGATTAGTATACTATTGTATGGCGGTTAAAGTTGAAATTAACGGATCTTTGAAAAGATTTTACTATCAAAAACGTCACTTTGAACGTTATTCTTTTAGTGAATTTATTTGTTAAGCTTTTCAAAAGTACCTACATCATTAAGGAACGAATAATTAATTAAAAATAAAACATGTAAACCTAATTACGTTTGTCGTTTGTTTGATTCGTTTGCTATATTTTTAAGAAAATTATTACTCATAATTAAGTTTGCAGCGCTATAACATCGCCAAAAGAACATGCTAAAAGAAATTTGAGTGCTTGTTACGAAAGTCGCCGTCAAAGTAATTAAAACCTCCTTTCAACTTTAGTAAAAATTGAGGATTAAGATCGACTTTTGAATAACAGGTGTTTTCGTATTTAAAAGGTCACAGCCAAAATAACTAAAAATAATATGTAGATGCTTTCTCTAACTTCGTAAAGAGATGATAGACTTTGTGGCACGTACGCAATTTCAATACATATATTTATACGATTTCAATCGAAACTCTGGAGTCGTAAGTATAGATAGAGAGTGATTTTTCATATTCAAGTCTCACGCGTTTTGTTATTCAAATGAGGTGAAAAGCCCGCCGGGCGCAATCTGACTGACAAAGGGTAGGATGAATACGTTTTACATCATAGGGTATGTCGGGAGACAATTTTAGCTCTAGTGATTTATAATTAGTTTGACATTTCGTAAACATTACCCTTATGGTGATTTTCGGTCGATGTACAGAATTCGATGTCGTATTTACATATAAATTAACTGATGCCTTTTTATTGCAAAAGCTTTATGACTTCATGTTTTCTGATAATCTTGAAAGTTAGACAGACGTTGACTAGACTCTTACTAACAGTCTCTAATGTTTGACGATCAATTGATTTTATTATTAGAATCAGACTCAAGTTCATCACCGTCGGAATCGGAGTCATGTTCGTCGCGAACGGAGCGCAGCACAGCGATTGCAGCGCCACCACAGCTGGCTGCCAAGAGACTGTCGCTTGGCTTCGCCCTCGCTGCACGCACGCACCATTATGGCAGCTTTTACCTCAGGATGGGTGCAGTTGGTAAGAACATTTTGTTTTATTATCATAAACATCAGCCAGAAAATGTCCAATGCTGAAGTAGGTGTCTCAATCTTACTTCTTACTAATGTTATAAATGTGAAAGTTTGGATAGATGGATGGATGTTTGTTACAGTTTGTAGCCTAAATGGCTCAACGGATCTGGATAAAATTTGGCCTAGATGTAGAGCATAGTGTGAAAGAAGATATAGGCTATTTTCTTTTTTTTTTTTTTAATTCCATGGGAACTTAGCGAGGGAAAAGCTAGTTTCAACATAAATGAGATACAATAAAAAGTACTACAAACTATGACTTCTAATTTTTTTAGTTTGCTTGTATTTGCTTTTCGATGATTCGATGGCTCGCTTTACGTTCTACTCTTTTCAGTATAAAAATTGGAAAAGACGTCTACGGCTGTTAAATACTGGAGTATTCCCCTACATCCCTAACCGCTCATATTCCATTTGTAATTTACGATGATAATTTTTCACTCTGAATTGCCTTTTACAGTACTTTATCATTGCATTTTCTTTGCGTCGTAAATTTTCCTTTTTGCGAATAGTCGCGGCCCAGAAGCCTATTGTATCATTTACGCTGCGCCTTACAATGGTAAATGGAAGACATTGTATTTCTTCCGCTATTTTTATGTTCTTTCGCTAAAATTCTTTTGGGAATTCCACGTAGAATTTAATAACAAAAGAACGTAACATACGTTCTACACATTAAGGCTCCGATCTCTAGAGGCTTCAGTTACATTATGTTCCTTAAAGGATATTATTGTACTCACTAAAGAAAGTGCTATTTTTTTGTTGGATTAACTGCTTTTTAACGGTTTTTTCTGTATTAATTACTGTATTTAGTTATATTCAATATGAATTCTGGTGTTACTCTATTACTGTCATATACATGTCGTATGATGTCTTCAATTTTACTAAGGCTCATTATTTATAAGTATAATAATGTAAAATTGGCCTGTTAGAAATAAAAATCAACTTTAATTATTTCTTGAGGAAAGTTGGAAATGGAAGCATAATGAGATGCAAATATTAGATACTTGGGATCGTTCACTCGGGGTACTTTTAAGTAAATACAGAAAAATCTGATTTTGTTTACTTGTACAGTTTGAGTCTGTAATGATTTTCCGGCAAAGTTTAAGGTACGGAACAGACGGTCCCGGGTAATTCATTTAGGCAATAAACTGGGCCTAATAAGATTACCCTTTGGAGTTGTTTCGACTTTTTACCACATTTTGGCTAACGATTATTTGTTGAGGAAGTTTAGATACTCTTTTGTTATTCTTATAATTTACAAAGAAGAAAAAATAAACTGATTTCCTTTGATGAATAACGTAGAATCAATAGAAGCTAGTTCTTCCTTTAAAAGTTGATTTACATCCTTGTATTTTTGTCTGTAGCTTTCGGCATTGGGTCAATGATCTACTCGGGACTGGAGTTTGGTCAGTACTGGGAGCTGGAGCGTAACACCAACTGCCACAACGTGTTGCTCGCGCTCACACCAGCCACCAGAATGGCATTCATATTCATACAAATGTATTTCATCTTTCTGAATAACGAGGTAAGATAAACAAATGTTAATATTTATAAGAAAATTGGCAGCGTCTTCAACGGGTGCACACTGCGACTTTCATACATTTTTTTCAAAGATTTTACGAATTCTTTGACGTAAATTTTCGTGCCAGAGTTCCAGAACTTTATTGCATGGTATGATCACTTGTCTCAGTTCATCTGTATCTGTTCATATTTTATTTCTCCGTGCAACTAAACGTATTTTGAATCTTACTTCTTACTAATATTATAAATGCGAAAGTTTAGATGCATGGATGTTTGTTAGAGTTCGTAGCCTAAACGGCAGAACGGATTTTGATACAATGTATAGATGTAGAGGGTAGTCTGGAAGAACACATAGGCTATTTATGTTTTTATAAAATTTCACGCGAACGAAAGCTAGTGATAAATTAACGTAATTTTCAGATGAAAGTATACAAACACAAGATAGTGGCGCGCTTCGGGCTGATGCACATGGTGGGCACCAACCTCAGCGTATGGCTCAACGTCTTAGTACAGGAGACCAAGCATGAGATCCTCACCTTCTACGACCCTGAGAACAAGACGATAGGATTATCACATCGCCTCGGTAAGTTCAACAAAGCAATTAGCTGACAAGACTCTAAACATACAGTTTTGAATTCGGACAGAAATAAGATTATCGCAGAGCATAAAATAGACAAACCTCTACGAAGGTAAACACAGAGTAACGAAATATTTTGAAGTAACTGGACACTAGAGTACACTGGCTTTAAAAGAGAATTGTTTGGACACAAATAAGATTATCGCAGAGCATAAAATAGACAAACCTCTACGAAGGTAAACACAGAGTAACGAAATATTTTGAAGTAACTGGACACTAGAGTATACTGGCTTTAAAAAAAGAATTGTTTAACATTTCCACAGTCGGTTCAACAGGTCTTTAGGAGTAGGATACCTCAATTTGATTCTTTGCCAAGATTTTAAATGATTACGACGTTGTTTTGTTTTAGGCCGCAAGCCGTAAAGGGTTTTGTTCAGACACTTTCATTTAGTTTCGGACTTATAATAACTTGTAGATAGAATAGAGTTTTTGATTTAAATATAATATTCTATTAATAAAATAGGTATTCTCATGAGACAGTTTCATGATTTGTACCTTATAAAATTTATTGCGTTATTTCAGAGAAGCCTTTAAATTCTTTATTACTTAAAAGGTTAAATTTAAAGCTACGAAATGGATTCAAGGAAAATTTTAATTATAGCATTAATGGAGGTAGTAAAATAGCGGAGTTACAGAATTAAACTCGGTAAGTAAACGCGGCCAACGGCTTGGTAATCGATATCATCGTGACGTTTCAACTTGTTGGTAACTTACACGACAACTGACATTAGTACACTAGTACAAGCTGAAACGTAAAGGTATGCGTAACTAAAAAAAAAGAAAAAAAGATATTATCTTCCGCGTGGAATTAAAAATCAGTACCAAATTTCACTGAAATCCTTTGAGCTGTTCTAGAGATACATCGTAACAAAAATTCTTTCAATGAAATATTTGCATTTATACTATTATGATGATAATATGAATCTTTTTTGTATATCATTAACAATCTCCAAAGATTAACAGACATTAATTTTAGGTACAATATTTCGTAGTACATACCCTTTAAAATGCCATGCCACTATGATATTTTCGTATGATAGTGAAATCCTCAGATGAGTCAGTGACTGATCAATTGAATAGAAATTCACTTAACAATATACTAAAAAAAAAAAAACGCCAATTAGCTCACATACATCTCACTTACTCACCATCCTACAGCCTTTTACGTTTCTCTACGTGTCAATGAATGGAATAGCTTCTGCTTGTACTAAGCTAACTATATAAAGTTACGTTTGTTGTATTTCCCGATAATGCCCTTTGTGTTCGCTTAATTCAATTATTTGTGACTGCGTACCATAAATTGGGGGAACGGCAAAGCTTTCGAAGCAAATGAATTTAATTAAAACTTACTTGTACACTAATGTGTTTCTTTAATGGCTTTGAAAATAAAAATATAAGCAAAAGTGAGCTATTTTACAGAAGTAGACGATATTTCCTCTCTCTTTCTAGAGAACATAATAGGCTTTACAGGATAATAGCTTGGCTAAGCTTGCTACAACACATTCTAGAATATACAGGATGAAGTTGATAAGCCTTACAACGCTTTCTATTCTTGTTAAGTTAATAGTAAAAAAGAACTCAGCAAACAAAATTTTCATACGCGTAACTAGGATAGGTTACTTAAAAAAACAAAGCTTACACGTTAAAATAAACATTTTATACAGAAAATTAAACGTGATATTGTAAAGCTAAAACAAGCAGTACAAAGTGTACTTACACCGCCTTGCTTTTGCGCTTTACTTTTTGTTATTGCGCTAAAGCGGGCTAACCTCATTTTTTATGCAGTGCCCTACAACGTAATTTGTTTCCGTGCGGTTCTTTGTTCCAATTTATTCCCTCTTGACCCTTTTTTATTTAATTCTGCTACATTTTGCGGTATAATAAATCCATTTTTATTCCTGCGACGAACGATAATGAATGTTGTGTTGAAATTCCCAATGCGGCGTGAAGGAGTTTCGAAGTTATGTCGATTGCATTCCTATCTGTTGACCCCGGAAGGAATGTTGACCCAAATGCTCCGGAGAATTCTATAGGAACCGAACCACGATAACCCTGGCATGCTGGAGTACTTGTACTTCGATAGTTATGCTAAGTTATTCATTATTTATGAGCTTTACGCTGTGGTTATGACAGAAAGTTGTGTTTATATTTTTTTAGCCTTTGTATAACTCATTTTAGTAAGATAATATAGGCAACAATTTCTCAACGTCTTCTCTCCTTTATAATTGCTTCTAGTTTTATATAAATTAATATTATATCAATTTACGTTTCAGCGTTCCAAAAGGCGTTTGCATCGTTGGCGACAGAAGTGCCGCCGTCACACCCTGCAGCCGCACACCTCCGTGTGCCGCGAGGATTGAAAGGACCACATCACATCTTCGAATGTCGCAGAACTAACATCATGGGATCTTTGGTGCAGGACGCATCGCCATTCCTTTTTCCTTGCACTATCGAATATTCTCTTATATGTGCGGCAATTTTATACGTCATGTGGAAAAACATTTCTAAATACCCATCCAAAGATGTCGCAGCCGCTATTGCGAAGGCTAGATTGCTAGAAGGTCTAGCTTATAAGAAATCTCCACATTTGTACAGCGTCGATTGTGCGAGGGCTCACAAAGGATTGTTTTTTGGAATTCTCGTCTTAGTTCTAACAATAATTTCTTTAATACTCTTCTTTGTTCTGATATCGAGAAAGGAATACGCTACTTTAGCTGTTGTTGAAGTAAATGTTTGTGAATTGGCTTTGTACGCAATGACGACGTTTGCTAGTTTAGCTGGAATGGTGTGCGTTAGAAATCTGAAGTACGATGGGAATCGTAATCTAGAATTGGACAACATTTTACTGGTCGGTGCACAAACTGGGATGTTTATCTATGGTACATTTACTATTATCGGCGGTCATTTCACAATAGAAAAGAACACAATACTGATATTAATAACGGCTCTATCATCCTTGGTACAGACGACATGCCAGACGATGTTCATATTAGACGCAAGTCGAAGATCGGCGAAAACACCGGAACAGTTACGAAAGAAACCTGGAAGAGAAATAGTTACGTTCCTCTTAGTAACTAACTTAGCGATGTGGGCTATAAATACTCTAGAAAAATCTAGAGCGGAGTCACATCCAGTCCAGTTGCATTTCTACGGTCTTTGGGCTTGGACGATAATTACACACGTATCGATGCCGCTCGCGATTTTCTATAGATTCCATTCTACAGTTTGCTTGTGCGAGATCTGGAAACGGGCCTACAAGATGAAACCTGCTTACATGTAGCGAAAGGTGGTTAGATTCTGAGTGTAAAAACTTCTGAGTCTGAAGGAAAGACTATAGTTTTCGGGTTAAAATCTTGAATAACGTATCGATGTAGAGGATTTATCGATGGTAGATATGATCACTAATAGATTGATGTAAGATAAAGTTTCAGAGATATTAATAAAGTGCCATACGTCATAGTTTCAAAAATTTGAAATTGAATGTTTGAAAGATTGAAACCATTTCAGGATTGATAATCTTAAATCTTATAATCATAAAACATAAGCATAAAGTAATGATTTTGATAAAATAATTGATCTGAATAACGAAAATAATATCCATAAATGTACTGTTAACTTTAAAATTTTCCTAACACTTTATATTGAAATTAATTTGTAATACTACGATAAATTTTTTGTAGAAATAAAGCCAATAAACTTTGTAAAATGACGCCCAAATTTGTAACCTTAGACTGTAATGAATCGGAATGTTCTAGAAGTTATATTGTGTGCACATTTTGTCCTTAGTGCACCTTACCGCCATGTTATTTTAAAGTTGACTGCTGTAATGTTAAGTTATTGTATTTAGATATTTTAAAGTGTTATTTATTTGTAGCTTTATTGACGCTTAAATTTACTAGCGAGACTCTGTTGATATGATGTAAACAGTATTTCATAATAAGACGGGTTGGTTTTTATAATTTTTAGCGCTTTAATGTTACTTTTAGTAGTATTTTAAATATTGTTGAGCGAGTAAGAATCTTAGTTTAGGAGTCGTAAGGTCCTGTGTTCATTGTCATCTCGCTTAGATGTAAGATAGGTTTAGGATGTAACTATAGGTATCCACATTCCATTTAAAATGTCTAATCAGCTGTAGAATTAGTTCACGCGTACAGATTCAAAATAAATGTCTTCCAATAGGTTACATTTTATTATCTTTAACCGCACATATTTTGCTATTTTTATCGATTTCTTTTTTATTAATTATACACTATTTTGTCAACAATTTTTAAATTATATGCGATGTAAAAAGATCTAAATTACAATGACAAGAGCTTTTATAAGCAAAAAAAAAAGAAATGTTTAAAGATATAAAAAAATTCGAAGTCTGATGAGTTTAATTCATTTCGAATATTTTAATTGCTTTTATTTTTAACTCATTTAAATTTACAAGATATTTTTACATCGTATGTAATTTTCTGATTTGACTATATACAGCGGGAACAATGTAATCGACCTAAACAAAATTTTTTGATACTTTCTTTTTTAAATTGACACTTGAAGAAATTTATTATACGATAATAATTATAATATACTTTGTAACATAGTCTGATTCAGATTTTATAAATTTTTGTAGCGATATTTTTGCGAATAAAAATCTAACATCAATATTTTGGATAAACTTTTAAAAATTGTATCGATTTAGCGGAACCCGTAGTAATAGTTAGTTCAAAATGTAACACCAAATATTATAAAGTAGTTTTGGAGCTTATAATAGAGTCCAAAAGGTGTTTAATTGGCACCTATTTTGATGCAAAAAATTACTCATTTTTATAAGAGTAGTATTGTCCAAAATTTCGATTTTCTTTTAAAAATATTCTGCAAACTTATATATGATGCTAAATCATCACGTAATAAAGCTTAAAACGTATGTAATATATACAGCGATTTTGCAGTTTCTCAAAACATTTATTGATAAGAAAACATGCTATTTGTACGCAATTTGATGGTCAAAAAATAATTACCACGCTGGTTTCGGGACTTTCTACTTTTTAGCAATTGTAAACGTTTTTGAAGTAATTTCTTGTAATATAACAATAACGTAACTATAGATTACAGCTTAAATATTTGAACTGATTGTTGCTCTTGTGTATTTTTAGCAAACTATTTTGTTGTGTAAAAAATGTTGCTCAAATTTTAACATTCAGTGATACAAAATAAACACACAATTTCTTGTAAAACCAATTTTAACAATTCGTAACCATTTTACTCAATTTTTGTACATAAATTTGTTATTTTTATAAAGAAACTTGTAGCTTAGATTAAGATTTTATGACCATTTTCAATCTTTGGTTTGTAACATTGCTGAAGAAAGCGATTGGGAACCAAAGCGAACTTAATATGAAGTAACTCAAAGCAATATAATAATGCCATTAATTTCTTTGATTCCAGTATAAAGCCTAAGGGCCTGTCCCACCAAATTGTAAATTGTCTGTTAACAATCCAGCATGTAAATGTGATGGAAATATCGAGTTTTGTTCCCTTTATCTAAGAATGACGTCATTTTTAAGCTGTTTGAGCCTCTATCAGCCAGAAGTGGGACAGGACTAAGTATAAAAATTTATGTTTTTTTATGAATTCGTTGTTGATGAAAGTGGCCATTGATTTTTATTTTTTTGTTCTTAAACGATTTGGTAATTCATATTTACGTATAGTTCTAGTAACATATTTTATTATACCTTATTATATGAGTAAGTCATAATATTCAATTTTTAAAATATTATAAAATAGATTACTTGATTGTAATTGTAATAAGGTAACTACTATTTACATAATAAATTATATAAATAACATTTTGTTGTATTAGAGATCGTAATTTTTTTGTTATTAAGAATGTTTTTTTAATTCGATCTTTTGTAACACCATTAAATTTTTTACGTTATTTTTTTATTCAAGCAAATTGAAAAGCATGACAATATACAAGTGTTACATTTGTAACTTAAGAATAAAATAACATAAAGCAGTTAATATATGCAACTAAACAATGAAAGAAATTAATGTGAAAAAAAAATTGAAAACACCTCCACGCCATACAGAAGTAAACATTTTGAGCGTATGCTCACCTGAACACAATCGCACAACTGTCTAGTCTCGCTTCGATTCCTTTGAGCTCATATGGAGGTACATACTACTCGATTTTTAGTTGCAACTAAACAGTTGAATTGGCTGCAAAATAATCAACAATCGCACAACGGTTGTGCGATCATTTCGTCACAGATGTGCACCCGCTCTTACTATGTATTTTTTATTATTGATTAATTATAATTAAGTGGAATCGAGCGCATACCAAATATTTGTTGAATGCTTCGTATTTTACGTATAAATAGAACAATATTATTGAATATTTTAATTCTACCGGTTTTTAATAGTGATACTAGGTTAATGTTTTATTATTATATACTCGTATACTATTTATTTGTTTAGGCGAGATTGTGTATAGTAATAAGATCTTAAATGTTTGACTTTTCCAAGTAAATAAACTTCTTGGAATTCATTTGGTTGTTTTTATTTAACTAGAAGAAAGAATTCGGATATACAAATATTATATTATTTCGTTTATTAATGCTATTATTAATCTTACTAATATTATAAACGCGTCAGTTTAGATGGATGGATGGATGTTTGTTACCGTTTGTAGCCTAAACGGCTGATCGGATCTCCATGAAATTTGGCACAGGTTGAGAGCATAGTCTGGAAGAACACATAGGCTACTTTTTATCCCGGGAATAGTTACGGTTCCCGTGGGATTCATTAATTTAGTTTTTTAATGTTTACTCGATCATTCTACAACGGTTCAACATATCTTATTAAAATTTGGGACAGATATAAAACAAAGTCTGGAGTACACATGAGATAAGCTTCATCCCAGAGAAATGTCCGGTTCCCGAGGGATACGTAGCTTTTTGTAATTTATATAGTTCGTATGTTTTCTAATACCACGCGGACGAAGTCGCTGGCCACAGCTCGCTAATAAAAAAAAAATAGTGGGTAACTAATTTGTATCATCTAGAGACATCTCATGAAATTTTAAGGCACCTTTACGTTGTATACTATATTCTAAAAAGTTCCCATATGCTACTACTAGATGGCGGTCATGAATGTTTTCATTTTTTCTTTCAAAAACAAAGAACTATGTACTATTACGTACAGTGCATAATACACTTAGTATTATTTGATTATTACTCGAGCAATCTTTAGTGTAGATTTCTATTGACATTCTCTTATAATAATCATCTTCTACCTTATCCGGAAGGAACGGCGCAACGGGTTATCTTCCATATAACTCTATCACACGACATCTTACTCATCACTCCCTTCTTGATCATGTCACTATTCACGCAATCCATTCATATCTTCAGGTCTACCTATTCCAGTGTACCCTTCCACACTCATAACTAGCGTTCTCCTTGTTACATGCGATTCGTCCTTCCTCATAACATGTCCATACCATGCTAACCTTTTACTCCATACATTCTCTACCACTGGCTACTCTCAAGCTTTCTCTATTAATAATCTCTATATCACAATAATGTACAGTGAGAGATTATTTTAATAATTATGTGTATCAAGATGGGACAAATAAAAAACAAAGTATTTGTTGACGTTACGTAATTCGTATTCTATTTGTTTGAATAGGAAATATGGTGCTCTGAATTCAACGTACACGGTCATCTATATTGTAAATGCAGACTCCAGTTTTATTGGCCTTATTTAAGTTCGTATTGAATGTCGA
>NW_013525381.1:1174105-1186353 GCF_000836215.1 Papilio polytes | reverse complement strand
TCGTAGAAGTGCCATAAGTGATCATAGTGCCATCGAATAATTTTGACAAACATTTTAGAGCAAGGATTGCTTGCGTACACTACTCATATAATGCCACATTTTTCTTTAGTGCATAATTTTTGTGTTAATTGACGTGCCCAAAATATTGTATCGCGTGTCAATGGTTCACTGTCCCTGATCTACGAGTATGATGTCCCAAGATGTATAATAGATCATTATGTCGAAAACCGTTAACTAGTCTCGCTTAATCTTGATGTTTTTTTTTGGCAAAAATCTTGCAGTGTTTAAGAATAGATTTTTACCAAAAAACTTACCGACATCATATTAAAGATTGAGCACTTTGTAATTTAAAGCGAATAATGATAGACAAATAACTGAAAACGATTGATTTATCTATTATTAGCTTTCTCCCGCGAGTCCGTTCGCGTGGAATTAAAAAAAAAACAAAAGTGAGTAGACTATGTGTTATTCCAGACTATCCTCTACATCCATACCAAATTTTATCGAAATCCGTTCAGCCGTTTAGACTACAAACTCTAACAAACATCCATCCATCCATCCATCCATCTAAACTTTCGCATTTATAATATTAGTAAGATTAGTAAGATTTAAATTGAAATTAAAAAAATGTTTATTATTCAATGTTATTTCGCTTTTTGTCATTAGTATAAATCTAGATTGAATCGAATGAACGGATTTATTGGACGTTTTAATCGAGGGGAAAATATTTGAAATGTGATGTTAATTTGTGCTGATTCGCCATATAAGATGAGATCCCGGCAACTGGCCGCTAGGCTGTGGCCATATAGGTAGTAGACTCTCACCATTCTGACCACCATTTCGCGGAGATGTTCCAATGTGACACATTTAGTCTCCCGTTACGGATGGCCACTTGTGCTTCTTGACCTGGTTATGTCCACAATTACAGTACGATGGAGATTTCTAATGTGTTAATTGTGGTTTGTAATTTGTCACTACTTGATTGCGACGCTGTTTGCGGTTTCTTAAAGAAGGTTAATCATTCTTGTATCTTGCAATATGAACGAATAATCCGAGTATGTTACTAATAAAAATATAACATGTGGTATTTTAAACCATATAGATCGATTATAAACACAAGTGTAAATTCAATAAAAGAGATTAAATAGATATAACTTTATGTCCCTTAGACAAAGCAAGAGGCAAAGAAAAAGTGGTTAAACTTATGTACATAGTTTTATGTAAACAAACGCAGACGGTTAAAGGTTGCACCTCCCTTTTCATTTAAGCCTAGTTGGTAATTAACAAAAAGCGCAGCGAAAAGCTTCGGTTGTTATTTGGGGTTGATGCTAACGCTCCCTTGTTTACCAACCCTACGTGTAAATTATGAAAAGGGTGGGTTGTTGTGAACTTTGCATGCGTAGGATAAGAAATAGTGGTATTACTTTTCAAATATTTTGGCGGTCTAAGGTGAACACCTTTCACGACCCGCTGCACCTAAAATTGTGTTCTGAGCACGGACTCGCGTTAAGAGCCACAAAAAATATTTTAACTGTATTAGTAATACTTTGAATTTTCAATGTTTATAAAATTACTAGCTTTCGCCCGCGACTACGTCCGTGTGTAATTATAAAAAACAAAAGTAAGTAGCCTACGTGTTCTTCCATACTATCATCTACATCTATGCCTAGATTCATCGAGATCCGTTAATTAGTTAAGGCTATAAACTCTAACCAACATCTATCCATCTTAGCTTCCGGATTTATAATATTAGTAAGATAATATAGAGCCTGTAAGTGAAGGCCGAATGAAGGCTGGTTTATCATATAAAAAATCTCGTAAAGTCTACCCAATGTTTTACATGATAATCAAATGTAATGTATTAGAGTATTTGATTGTTTTGAATAAAAGAGCAGACTGCGTTCAAGTACCACTTGTTCTATTTTCTTGACAACAATGTCATTATACAACAATAATTACATTCAGGTCACGTATTCAGGTCATATGTATAAAATTAACTTCTTTTATAACGTAAGATGTATAACAAATTATACATTTAAGTATAGATGTTTCTAACCTTTATAGGAACCAAATGTTTCTTAAAAATAACAATTGCGTCCATGATTACGGATTCCAAATTCACAGCCGTTAAATGGTTACTAAGAGGAGCCCTTAGTGTAGATTTAATACGCGATATCTGTATGCACTATATATGTCACTTTAAATAACTGTTTGCTGTAAGACACAGGTGAGTTAATTAGGCCATTTTTATTAATTTTTCCCTTTACATTTTAATAAAACAATCGCACATTTCATCAGCCTACCTGACCTCTCTCACAAGTTCCCCTCTCGTATTCCGATCAATATCTCTAAAGCCCGTAACAGTGGAAGTGCAGCGGCAGCAATTTGTACAAGAGCAATGAAATTATGGACAAGGCAAAATATTCGATAATACAAAGAGAAAACTACTGATTACTGGCAGCAATAGTTAGCCGTTTAATGTGTGTAGTCTAGGCTACATTATTGTTATTTGCTTTTAGTCCAGCGAAGGAATATATCTTACAAACATTGATTTTCCTAAGTTAATTCTAACATCTCAATAGGCGTAAATGATCAGAATTGGATATAAATTTGTGCATCGTGTGCATCTCGGTGCAATCGATGCCCGCCGTTTGGGCGCGGGGTGCGGAGGAGGGTGCGGGGTGCCCTCGCAATCTCTACCTAATTCCGTCGTCAGCCATTACTACATACTTATAATCTCCAAATAAGGGCCGTCCCGGAACAGTAAAACAAAACTGAATTCTATTTTAACATTGTCTATTCAGTATCTATAAAATTAAAAACAAAACAGCCAGCTTTATAGTACAGAGGCAACAAATGAATAAAAAAACACTACAACTTTATGTTTACAATCATTCTGTTATTCTGTTGGAGAGACGAATGATATCTTGTTTAGGTAACACTACACCGCGCTCTCGAATGTCGATTGACGCGTTGTATACGAGCTAACCGTTGGATTTGTTCTGAGGATTCAATCATAAATTATTATCTGTTTCCGTTTAAAAATTTATCGGAGAAAATAACGCATCCTTTTAGGATTCAATTTTGGAAATCCCTTTTCAATACTTTGAAAATATTTACCTGTTTACGTGATTAATACCGTTCCAATATATTTCATAGCTTAAAGCATTTGAACCTCAAGTGGGAAAGAGGATCGAATAGATAAGAGGTGAAATTTAGCGATTGAACTTTGAGATAATCCTTCGCATGCCCTTACAAAGTAACATGTTTAAGAAAATCTTATTTAGTTAAGTATTTTTTTAAATGTTATGACACCAAATTAAAAGACAAATTTAAAATAGCTATAAAAAGTACCTTAAAACATATCAGACATTTCGCAATCGTTGAATAAAATCGGTTCATTTCTTGGTACTTAACAAAATGTTTTTTGCAATATTTATTGCGATATATGTCGTCCTATTTAATGGAATCAAATGTGCTTTAATGTGAAACAATAACAGTGGGACAATTGCAGTTGCTACGTCATCCATTTTACTTCTTTCACACTTGCACGACTCTACGGAAAAAAATCTTGAAGAGTCTAAGTGAACGTTGTAATAAATAAATTCTGTCTGAAAGGTATACCGAGAAACATCTCATTCGATTAAATTTTAATATGGTTACGATAACTAAGTCAGAAAAGAGGCTTGTTAGAGAAATATATCGATCGTGTATCCTGGAGCCGAATGGCACTTAATTTTTGATACAAGGAAGACGATCTTGTTAGTTTGTAGATAGCAACATTTGATTTCTGAGGTCAAATATTGTGCGTAGAATTATAAAAAGAACGCTTGATACTCCAATAGCATAATAGAATGGATCTTAAAAAGAAAATTATATGATCACATGTTTTGTTGAGGTATTTATAAACATACTGTTATTAAAATAAATTCGGTATAGTCTAACTGCACGTTCAAAACATTAAAATTCATTTTGCTCAATGATTGTTATCGAACTCGTTCAACGGAATATAATTACAAATCAACCTTGAACCGAACAATCGAATTTACATTGTGTATAAAAACTATATTAATATCTATTCGGAGTCGGCGAGGAGACGCTTTCTGTCTGCGAGACGTTGTACCGGTCACAAGTAGCGGTACTTCTTGATAAACAATTGTAACCTACTAACGTATTGGCTAGCTATAAGTTGGCGACAACACTGGCTGGCGTGTTGTGTTCTAAATTTAATCTTTTATATTTTTAAATTAACCTTCTTTTATTAAATGGCTTAATAAATTAACAAAAGAGTGTTGTTATTTTTAATAAAAACGTATAAAGCCGAAAACTTTTCACAGAAAGAGTAGAGATTTAGTTAAAAAGAGATAAAAAAGAAAATATCCAGGCATCGAAATGGTTTGTTTTCATACTTTCCCCACAGCCCACAGCGTGATTGCAGGCGACGTAAAATCAATGGAAAATGAAACAGAGGTATAGTTAGCTATAGAAAATTTTTAGTCGGGAGGGTTCGCGTGTCTGGCTTCGATGCACAATAGACCCCGTGGTTGGCGTCGCTGTGTACGCGGACGCGAGTTGGCGTCTGGCTTCAGCCTTGATCACGCGTTTGCGCCGCTTCGATACAACGCGAATTTATTATTATTTTTTTTTATTGACTGTTAGTTGCCAGTACACATTGTCTGTGGTTATTAGTGGCTTTACAGATTGAGTAAAAACTTTTTGTAGACTGTGGCTGTTCTTAACTCGGTTGTGGTGTGAATACAATGGGACTTCGTTTATAGTGATTTTCGTCGCGAGAAAATGAAAACGTAAGCATTGTCTTGTTACCTTTGATGATTGTTTTTAAACGATACATTGGCTATGGATGACTATTTAGCAGTGCTGTGATTTTTTATTTGTTTTTGATGATATTTATAATTCTTGTGATTTCAATGTAGTTCTATAGCACACTTTCGACAACGCTGCATAAAATATATTGCTTACCTTATGTTGAATGTCGTTAGAAAAAAAAATTAACTTAATACTTATAATTTATTTCAATTGTAATATTATTTGAGTAATGTATACAGCAAGGTTTCTTTTTACATTTACATATGGCAATCAATTACAAATAGTAACAACAGCCTTCCTTAAGTATGTCACAAAATAGGACGATACGATATTTTTATGGCTTCTTAGGTTATTGTAATAACAGGTATAGTAATTATGTACTTAGCCCAATTATTTCCTTCAAAGAAATTAAAAGCCGAATCGATGTTGATTTGTTAATTCCAATTGAAATTGACGAAATATTTAAATCGATTGTATTAATCTAAATCAAAATATCGTTTAATTTTTTAGTTATTTAAATAATGTTTTATGCCTAATAAACTTAAGTTGATCATCATAATTAACTACACATTTGCGATCTTTTAATAGAATTGAGGTGGGCAGTGATAGCAAGGGCAATCGATTTTACCTTGAGCTTATTAAGTTACAAAAGTTGGTAGGCGTTACTTCTGTTACACTCGCAACAATATACTTATGAATAATTAAAATTATTTATGACAAATGACAGAATAACGTATCTTCAAATTTCCTATATTATATAGAACATATATAGAATTATATAGGTACAGGGGTACATCAATCTGTATCTATACTAATATAATCTATACTTCTATACTTATGTAATAAAGCGTAAACACACATTATTTTGTGGCGTAAGATGTCAGCAATTACAGCATATTTTTGAATTATTATTTTTAATAAGAAGCCCTACATTTACGTCACGCTTTAGGCTATATATTTTCACGTCATTAAACTTAGGGGGTAAATATTTTGGATAAAAACCCTAATGTGAGAAAGAGACCATAAGTTGTTGCCAACACAAGAAAGTAAGATTACCATGGTTTGTCTTATTGTCATATCATTTTGACATTTGCAATTGATAATTTGACAAATGTAAAAAATAAAATAAATTTTTCATAAATCCAAGCGGATGAAGCCGCACGGGAACTGCTAGTGTTTAATAAAATGGAATTAATAATGGTAACTAATGGTTTTCGTATCTAAGCGACGTAATAATGGACACATAAACAAGTAATATTACTAGAAATCTTTCACAATAAGACGCGTATTGAAGCGATTGAATTCAGATGACGACTGATAGGGAGTAGGTACAGGTGAAGAAACTTGTGGTGTTCCATCTTAAATGCTACAATCGTTTGAACATTTTGAAACGAGACGCAGAACAAAAACTAATACAACGGAACATTTAAATGTGTTTCTTTTTTATTAAAATCCCTTTGTTTGCACCACTCTGTTATCTAATTGTCTCTCATTGCAATGATGGCAATTTTTCCTGAAGAGGAACACCGCAGATTTTCGCGAGTGTACTGTGCCGATGCTCTGTAGGTAAAAGATGATGACATCATAAATTCTTAATTCGTATTAATCATACTATGAATACAATTTAATGCAAATGACAAGATTCTCGACGTGTTTTGTTCGCCGTTGTTTTTTTCTTAAAAAAACACATTAGATAATCTTGCACTGGCTACGCCGTGTCTAAGATAAAACGAGTCGCTTGACACGAGGTCATACATTAACATGTCTGAGTACTTTGTGTTTGTAAGCGTGAAGTGCGAATAAATTAAAGACGGATCCTTTGACTTTACATAGATAACAAACAATGTTTGGTAATCGTGTGTTCATATTAAACCAAATTGATGTACCGTTTTGGAAAAGAATAAGCGTTAATAAAATTTGCTTTTCATTTATGTTAATTAAAAAGATTTTAATTACATGACGCTTTTTAACTATCGCAAATTCAAAGGCTTTATTGTTCCTTAGTGTCACACTCATTTAGAGCGTGCTCACACCTGAAACTAAAAGATCGGACAACTGTTTTTTTAATACAAGAGAAGGGGACAAACGAGCGGCGAGAACGCCGAGAATAACGACGCCTATGGACATCCGCAATACCAGAGGAACTACAAATGCGTTGCCGGTCTTTGATAAAAATGTAGGCTCTCGTAAATATTTAATCTCGCTTTGATTCCTATGTGCTTATGAAGATGACCACACTACTCGATTTTTAGTTGTGAAATAAACTAGTGAATAGTCTGCAAAACAATTGACAATCGCACGACCGATGTGCGTTTATCAAAGGTGTGCACCCACTCTTAGTGGTCGCTTATGTCTTTTTAAATAATCATTAAAGACTGATAGAGAGGTCACAGTTAAATATATTGTGAATCTTAGAAGGTCCGAACATGTATCAGTTTTCAAGTTAAGTTCACACCATTGACAATGTTCTTTAAGCAGTTCACAACAATGGATTACTCACCTATTGTTTTATATTTTTGTATGTTAGCATTTATTTAGTAACAATGTTACTTACGGAAAAATTTGTATATATTTATTATTACTGTATACCTTCTCGATTACATCGGGCAAAAATCGAATAATTTTATACAAATTCTGCGTTCTTTTTTTGTTTCTTGATAATTATTGTCTGAATCATTTATCGTTTTGTCCGGATGTGCACATCTTGCGTCATTCCGTTCATTTAACAATGGTGTTTATCTGTTGATTTCGTCACAATCGTTTCTTAATAACGTTTAGATAACACTGTATAAGAATTCTCATCATCCCACAGACTTCTATTTAATAATAAACAATAATATTTATGTTCAATTAACACTGATAAAGTTTACAATGTTAGTTTTAACCACCAATAAAATTTAACCCTTAGTTTGGAGTATGTTATTAGTAGTTCCATTTCCCATAGAGTTGAATCTTAAAATAGTACTAAGTGGCTTTCTCAGTGACCATAAAATTGCATAGAGAGGTAAGAAGCAAGATCTATTTCAATTTAGGTACATAAATAGCGAGATTTTGTTTTTTTATAATGTAAGGTGGCAAACGAGCAAGCGGTCACCTGAATCCACTGAAATGGAAAGCGACCGTTGCCCATAATCAATTGCAGATGCGTTGCCTACCATTGATTGACGGAGGAGGAGACGCAAATAAAGAGGAAATTTTCCCTTCCTATGCAACTCCTTCACCGTCAAATCCTCTTTTCCTTCTAAAATTAGGCTTACGGCACCACACTCATCAGACGAAACGTGGAATTGCTTCCACTTCACGCCTGTTTTCTGTGTGGTCGTGGTATTACACCAGGCGAACCGGCCCATTCGTGCGAGGATGTTAAAGCGGGCTCTACCACTGTTAACTCTATTCTTGTTTATTCTATATCAATACATTTTTTTGACTTTATAGTAATGCTTCCCTAATTTTTTAATTAATTTTATGTTAACTAATGTCTATTTATTCCAATTAAGTAATTATTCTAAACACCATCATGCAATGCTAATTAAGGCGAGTGCTTAGAGATGGCCGGAGCGAGGAGCGCCCGCGGGTACGCTATAACGAGGGGAGAGTTATTACAAATGCACGTGTACAGTTCCAAATTAAAATATAAACTCTAAACAAAGGTACCACTGCAATTTAGCTTGTACGCTTCTTAAATTCTACAATATTGTGGACACAACTTTTTTTGTTACTGAATCGACAATTGCCAGGACGTTGCAACATGTCTTAAAAAAAACTTAATATAAAAATTTCACTTTTTTCTAATGACTTTCGTAAAATATTTGGTATACAAAGTTAAGATGTCTTTACAAATGTTAATTCTTACTGTAAAGTTTTAAGTTAGAACAGTTTTAAATCTTACTAATATTATGAATGCAAAAATTAAAATGGACGTATGTTTGTTAGAGTTTGTAGCCTAAACTGCTGAACGATTATCTATGAAATTTGGCATAGACGTAGAGAATAGTGTGGAAGAACAGATAGGCGTATTTTTTAATTCCACGCGGACGAGTCGCGGGCGAAAGCACTCTCTCTTCTTTTCCTATGTCCCCAAAGTGGGGCAGAGGGCGTACGCAGTACGCCACCAGCTCGCTCTGTCCTGGGCTCTGCGTTGTGTCTCGGACCATGACAGCCCGATTGCCTTCAAGTCGGCCGCCACTGAACGCCGCCAGGTTTGTTTAGGGCGGCCACGCTTTCGTGTTCCTTCTGTGATAGTATTAAAGTTTTCACATTTTTAATATTATACAGGTTAAGAAATGTAGACGTAACAAAGACGAAGTATGATTAAGGTGGATATTAAAAAAGGGGTCCGTCGTTCACGAACAATACAAAGTATGCTTTACAATTTATGTTGTTCTTTTTTATAAAAAATGAAAGTACAACGATGCATTGTGATGTTCCGACCGTAAAACTTTTCTGTCTGGGCACGCCGATAAAAATTCACAGAGATGCATTTTACTGCAAATTGAAAACGTATGTTTTGTGAAACTTTTTAATTTTTTACGAAGATAGAGTTTTTACGTTTAATTAGCTTTTGTTATTTACAGAAGGCTTCGTAAAAATACACAAATGCTATTTATATTACCACGATAAAATCAAGCGAAAGAAGGTAACATTTTACTATTGTTTTTTTCCTTTAAAAGCCACGAATTTATATTTAGAACGTAAAATTTAGTGAAGCGCATATAGCCGCGCCAATAGGTTTGGGTTGGGGCTACCGAGCTACTGGTCGTAAGTTCGAGTCCCAACGCCCATTAACTTCATTCTAACAAACCTTTTCAAGCTTACCTGAAACGATACACGATATATTAGTAAATGAAAAATTCAACTAACATAAAAATGTTTTACCGCGATAGTGACAGATGGCGTGCTTCAATCAATTGATTTGGGCTTGGCATAGGTGGCTTGTTGGGGTGTTTGTTGACGCGTTCGTCGACCCCACGCGGCGTCAGGCTGTCTCTACCCTGTGTGTGGGCATGCGCTCAGACTCGAACTTGAATTAATGTTTGCTGCGAAACCACTTGAGCACATGCACGTAATGCGATAAAGCACAAGGTAAACTAGACAGACTTGATACCTCATGAATTTTCTTTTTTTAAATTTTCTTTATGATGAAGACACAAGCACATTCTCTTGTTTAATAGACTCGGTAAAACTTGAAATGTATTTGTAATACAAGTGTTAATAGTTAAGACCACGACAATTTTAGCGAGCGAGTAGCCTATGTGTTTTTCCAGACTATCCTCTACGTCTATGCCATCGAGATCCTCTTCATCGAGATCCATTCAGACGTTTAGGCTACAAACTCTAACAAACACCCATCCAATTAAATAATTTAAACATCCATCCATTCATCTAAACTTTCACATTTATAAGATTAAAAATGCATTAAATAAAACGTTTGTTTTTCAATAGTACATGTACAAGATTCTTAAATCGCAGTTCATCAGTACATGTAAGTCATCAATGTACATTAATTTTTACCAAATGTATCGTCATGCTTAATGTGGTAACGTTTGCACTATCCTAAGTAAGTACTTGGCGCTAGACGAACGACAGAAGACAAACGGATGTTAAAGTGTTAAATGCGTAGATGACAAGTATGGGATGGGAGCGTCTGTTACTGAATAAAAGGGTGTTACAACTTAAGTAAAAGTAATAAAATCTCTCGTTTAGAGCGTGCGTACACCTGGAACTAAAACTATTGCACAATTGTTTAGTCTCGATTGCTATAAGCTTATATGGAGGTGCGCACACGACTCGATTTTCAATTGAGCAACTAAACAGTTGAATTGACTGCAAAACAATCGTCAATCGCATAATAACTATGCGATAGTTTAGTCAAAGGTGTGCGGCCGATCTTATTGTAAACCGATACATAAATCTTGGCAACAAAAGGTGTGTTTACAAAAAAGATTAACTACTGGTTAAAGAATCTTACAGTTTAAAAAGTAATTTAGGTCATGGTATTAAAACTATTTTTAATATTATAATATCTTGAGTAAATTCCAGTTGATGGTTAGGTAAGAGATCATAAATTCTACTGCGAAAGCAAGTGCCTGTGTTGAAAAGGTTTATAGCGAGCAGACTTTGTATTAAAAGAATTTTATGACGCCCTACTCTTAACCGTGTAGATAGTTCCGTCTTGCGTGGAATTTAGACTGAACTTATTCTTACCAGCATAATCCGTTGATTATGTACTTCTTAGTAATCCAATCAATTGAAGTGATTGTAACTATTTTCTGTCCACAACTTCGTCGGCGCAGTATTAAAAAAATCTTATTATCCTGTGCTCTTCGTCATTCTACGAGACGGCGTAACAACGTTTTGAACAATCCAACCAAACTTTTGTATAATGATATTAGATTATTCTACCGAGAATTATTTATCAAAGATGATACCTAAATTACAGCCAAGAGTATCAAACGAAACTTATTACTTAGTGGTAATGATTTATTTAATACTTTATTTTTATTTGAATTAATGTATTTCAATTTGTGGAAACTCACCACTGACAGTATTTCAAGATATGCTTACATATCATTTTGGTAGCATCGCGTATAAATATGGACCTTGCAGACAATCTCCATCAAATAATTATCTGAAGCAATTAGCGATGTTATCGGCGACAGACGCTTTGCATTTTGATTGCACGTGCAGGGCAATGACCCTACTTCCGCCGGATATAAAGTGCTATAGCAATAGACACATACAGATTTAGTGATGGGGCTATTGCGATTATTATTTCAAGGGAAATTTTAAAGTGATTAATAGACAGTATCCCTTAAGTTAATTAAATGGGCTAACTCGAACTGATTTAGCTCAATGTAGAGTCTATCTTTCTATGAGCATTTTTTTGTGTTTAAGGAATTGGATCTTTCTCGTTTCAAGTCATTTTGTTTCTTATACATTTTAGATGATGAGAATCATACGAATGTTATAAATGCGAAAGTTTAGATGGATGAATGGATGTTTGTTAGAGTTTGTAAGCGGATTTCGATGAAATTTGGCATAGACGTAGAGGATAGTCTGCAAAAACACATAAGCTACACGTTTTTTTTTATCCCACGCGGACTGAATTACAGGCGAAAGCTAGTAAAACATAAAATTAGAAATCATTACAGTTAGTCATACTTTTTTTTTTATTTCATTCCGTTTCTCGACAACTAAAAATAAATCGTCTCAAGCTCACACAATTCAGTACAGCTACAATAATGGTCTATAAAAGGGCAAAGCAAGAAGTGAACTATTTTTATTGTAACATCCATAAAATAGTTCCGAGTTGAATGCGTCAAGAACCCGTTAATATGACACTACGTGATTTATGTTCCGTTAGTAACAAGACTGGTCAAAGTACATCACTACTAGTTACACTGTTGAATGAATTCTTGTGT
>NW_013525381.1:1149802-1174100 GCF_000836215.1 Papilio polytes | reverse complement strand
TACCATAGAGTATAGAAAACTTTTTTACCTTCGACGCAGCATCTTGCATTGAAGCAGAAATATAGTTTGATAAACTGAATAAAATTGTTTGACAAGCGAATTTCAATGAAAATGTTTTTGAAAAAAAAAAGTTTCTTCACCCAGCACATATAAATTCAATTTATTTTAATTTTTAACTATTGTAATAATAACTGTTAACACTACAAAAGTATAACGAGGCGGAGCTAAAATTGATTTCCCTAAATTTTAAATTATTTAACTTTGAAATATTGTATTACTGCCTTAAAATATATATTAATGTAAATGCTGAAACAAATCTTAAATACTTCGCATCGTGAACACCACTTACAATCTGATAAACGTCAAAATTCGTAAATAATATGTAGCTTAAGCCTCACATATTTAAATGACGTTTCAGTATCCGGCTGTTAGCTAACAGCGTCAATATGGGACATATTGGTTACAAAATGACGTCACAATTTTATAAATGTAAAACATGATTATTTATGTACGAGCTAATCGATTAATTATAAATATAGAAGTAGGACATCGCTTATGACCTCTTTCTTGTCGATCGCATGATACATCGCTTGCAATGTAGTAATATTTAGTACGTAATTATGAAAATAAAGGCAGTCGTACTAGCTCCGCATTTAACAAACTCTGTTATCGTATTCCCGTCAAGGTCGTCCTCCAAACAACTCTATCATCCGTCATCTCAGTCACTACTGTACTTAGTCATATCACTTTCCACGCATATAAAAATTTATATCTAAAATGTTAAGCCTGCAATAAATACATTAGATCGTCTGACCCATATATTGTAAACAATGAAAATATTTTCGACTAGCTGTTGTTTGCGACTTCGCCCGCGTGAAATTTACACACAGTTAAATTACCTTTCTAACGGTGAAAGAATTTTTAAAATTGGCCCCGCAGTTTTTGAGTTATTTTAATAAACTCAAAAATACAAATCTTTCCTTTTAATAATATTACATAATTATAATAATAAATAAATAAATAATATTACAGATAACATAATTATTATTTTCAATTGCGGTTCAATTATTACCTTTCTGATAAAAAAAAGTGCCAAGAAAAAACGAATATGTACATTTAAAACAACAGTTTCTGATTCTTTGACCATCAAAATGTTCTAAAGTTGCATTTTATGTGTTAACTTGTTTCGAGAGGAAGTTTTTATTTACTTAATATTGAAAACATGTAAACAAAATGTCACGACTTGCTTATTACAGCGTCATAAATAAAGATTTATACAATTGCAAAATAATTTGTATGTAATAACTTGAAGTTGTCTCTACTTGAACTATTTTGGAGTGCATATATATAGGTGCACATATATAGGGCTTTTACCGACCTCTTACGGTAACCTTTTTGTGCCGTTGCGATCTATTATGGAATAAAAAAGTGAAAGTGTCGAAATTGTGTTGGTCGTGTTATACGCTACTGTTATCAAAACAAGCCGTCACGTAAACATCGTGCACGCGTCGAAGATAATGTTTGTTTGTTCATCTACCGACAGCGGTCAATGGGTTATATGTGGGGTAAAATGTTCCTAGAAAGCCGATGGTAACGTGAACCCGTGATATTTATCTATCTTTGGAAATAGACGTCGTGCTGGCAGCTTACGAGTACTTTGAAGATGGTTGATTCTGTTTAAGCATTTCTATAGAAGTGTTTTGCAATTTTAACAAATATTAAACAGAGATATAAAAGTAATGTGTATTTCTAGGTAAGTTTTAGACCATTACAATATGTTTAATGTAAGTAATTTATATTACTAAAGTTTTGTTTTTGAATTTTCTCATAGGGACAAAATGATCCATGGTATATTACCACAGACTGTCTTGTACACATGATTCCATATTGTAAACATTATGTTAAAATTCTATAAAAATAAGACGAGTAAAAGTCAAAAATAAAACTAAAACTGGTTTAAGGCGCTGTCATCGTCGTATCTTAGTGTGACAAAAGCACTTAGAAGCGCATGGGACGATTCGAACCCCACATATTTGCCGCCCCCATCTGTTTCCTTCATGCCATTCACGTATCGTGAGAATACAATGAGATATATTAGCTTATTGTGGATAAGAATTAGAATTTCTAAGAGATATTTCCTATTAATAATGATTAATGATGATGCATGTGTATGCATCCTATTTTTAAAGCAATGTATTAAACTATGTACCTGCTACAAACATGGGTCAAAACTAAATGAAAAAAGCAGTATTAATATTAACAACAAAAAATAATACCTTGAACCGATAATATGTGTTATGATAAGCGGCTACGTTTATTTTATTTTTATTTTTAAACTCGATAAAAGTCTAACTTAGATCTACTGACATCTTTACTCTATCTACGTCTCAAATTTAAAACACCAACCTAATAAATTAAAAATTATGAACATCAATAAACTTATAAGAGTCCACACTATCCTAGCGTGTAGTAAAGGCGCCGTGTACGCGGAAGAGGCCGACGTCGGCCGAAAGTTTATGTAGTTTTATTTCCCGTCTCGCTCGCGCATTAAAAACATCGTCCGAAGCTCGGCGGGCGCGCTTTCGAGCACGGCTAGTCGGCACGAATGCGTGTGCTTTTTGTATTAATATCGACAATGTAACAGTTTGTTTGTGTATACAGAAGTAAATTGTTTGAACGTAATTTATAGAATCTTTGGCCTCGTTATTTTGTGCGGGTAGTGAACTGTACCGGTGCGGTGGATGTTAGGAAATTAGTTTCGCAAGTTCGAATCTTTGAAGGAATCATGTGAGTTTTTAACTTGGCGTTTTCATTGCTTTATACTGGATATGTATAATGAAAGCTCCTGCAGCCAGTATTTATAGTAGTAACTTGGAAAATGGGCTGCATTTTTATATCATTTTTTAGTTAGAAAAAATAATCATTGTTATTGTAACAGGTTGATCAAACTAAATATGAAGGTATAATAAAAAAGTAATGTATTAATACAATCAGTACATTTTAATATTATTTATAAGGAAGTGCTAAAATGGACTACGCTAATCTTTCGGTTATCGTTTTGGACGTGGATGAAGACCATAATGATGCACGTGCGACATTATTTAAATGATTTATAGAGATCGTAACTATTAAAAGGGAAATGCTTTTACGTCATATTACGAGGACAGAATTAAGTTCAATCGGTTCCTTAATTCATTTCTATAGTTATAGAATTTAAAAATACAATATTCAAAATATTCTTTCATTTGTATTTCATGTTTTTTTTTATTTATTTTAATACAAAATAATATGAAAGTGTCCATAAACCTAATTGCGGGTGTGTCTGGACACTTTGGGTACAACACTATAAAAAGTAACAGAAGGTACCTAAGGTAAGATGTAATGTCTAATTGGGGATAATAAGTAAAACAATACGTTAATTCATTGAATACGATAATCCCTTGTCTAAGTCACGGTTCACTTTTTTTGCTGACAGTCGAACGTAGTGATCCCACGCGCAGCTTCGCCCGCTTCATAGAAAGTGCCGTCGCGCTTTGTAATAAGTTAAAAAAGAGTAAAACTAATCAATGCGCTAAGATTCACTTAGTATTGATATGTAATTAAAAATATATTTCATCTTCTACATAACATAGGTTAATTCTTCCTTAGTGGAGTTCTCAAGAACATTTAGCATGCGCATCAAAATGGTATAGACACTTGAGAATCAAAACCGCGATTATTTACATAATTGCATCATTCAGATAGTTCGGTGCTTACTCAGGGAGTCCCTTAGTGATGCATTAGTATAAAATGTACACACGAATATTACTACTAGCATTCGCCTGCGAATCCATCCGCGTGGAATGAAAAAAACAAAAGCGAGTAGCGTATGTGTTCTTCCAGACTATCCTCTACGTCTATGCCAAATTTCATTGAGATCCGTTCAAACTAAACGGCTACAAACTCTAAAAAACATCAATCTATTCATCTGTCAATGTAAACTTTCGCATTTATCAGTAAGAAGTAAATTTTAAAACACTAGTCAGTAATTCTGTCAGAAAGCTTTACTAAAGAACTGCTAAACGGTTTCATTTTACGATAAATTAAAATTTGAACTGTGTGATACTCAAATATGGTGACCGAAATAGTGTCATTTATCAAAGTAAACCATAAAACTAAAAATAGACAGGCGTGAAGCTTAAACAAAGAAGACAATTAATATTCCGTGAGAACTAAATGCAAATGCTCCGGCATAGAAGAAACTCGAACATTTTTTATTTCTAATTAAGTTGCCTTGAAGCGAGAAAAAGAGGTCGCCACCGTCGCTGTAATGAAGCTACATCGTTATACACCAATTGATCCCATTTTATAATCGTATCGAGTTACGTGTTGCATATTTTGTTTTGATCTACGCAAGACACAAATACAACGATGTGGGACAAAATGACGACCAGAATTGTCCTTCAAGTTCAGTCGCGGACAATTGTTTTGTAGTCATTTAGGTGAGTTATTCGACTTCAAAGAGAATTCCTATCCTAATTAGAATCGAATATCGCTCTTTATAATTTACCTTTCAATTATCTTCAACCTAATCGCATTGAAAGAGCGATATAAGATTTACCTTTACATCAAGATCTTCGAATGTATATATTTGTAAGTTTTAGCATTTATGTTTGACTTTGCGTGAAATTAAAAAAAGCAATTAGGCTATGTGTTCCTTTAAACTATGCTTAATATCTACTAAATTTCAACGAAATCTGTTCTGCCGTTTAGCCGGCAAAATCTAACAAACAACTATCCATACATCTATCCAACCATCCATATAAAATTTCGCAGCAAATATGAGTAAGTAGTAAATGGCAAATGTTTAAAAAATTGGTGCAATTGAAAATTAAACAATTTCACTTCCATTACCTATAACAAACTAATCGACACATTCCAGGTTATTGGGTCAAAGTAAAAGGGCGGAACTTATTTCTTTTGTATTTAGTCGGCTATTCATTTGTTTTCATTTTAATTAAGAGCGATGCTCGTTTCACTTTGAATTCATTCACAAAGCATTCTTGGCAAATTATAAACTATTCTAGCACTATTTTTAGATTAACGGGTAAAAAAGAATTTTTTTATTAATGTAGTGGTCGTAGTGCTAATTAAATTTTGTACTCAGACGTAAGTTACCAATGCTAAAATATGTGTTAACTTTTCTATGGCACCTATAAGTAAATATTAATTTGTTTTCGTACAGGTGTTTAGGCAGTGGTTTATGAATTAGCAACAGATTTTTAATAATAATCAACTAAAGAGAGAATTACATCAATTTAATTTAATATACACGTACCGTTAAACATATATTAAGTTATGTTGCATACAGTTAAGTTGATTATTAACATGTAATGTATCATTTCTTGCTTTCATTTGACTACACTTACTTATGTTACTTAGTCGTTATCGCTTTGAGAAATCCAGTACATTATAAATATACGGGATATAAGTACCAAAAATAAGTAAAAGAATTTACGTTGAACTAGAACTTTAAAAATGACAGATGATTTCGAAAATTTTCGCTAGATGTCGCTTACTTTAAAATTTGATCGGGGAAGGTTTTGTCCTACTGATCGTGTCTGTAAATTTATAAGAAACTAGATGAATATAATAGAATGTTATGTATTTTATTTGAAATAGACTACACTTTTTTTAAATACACATTTCACGTATAAATAAATAATATAAGAAATATCTAAATTTGTAAAACCTTGCTTCTCAAGAACAAAAATCTTTTTTGTAAGATGTCGTAGTATCCAAGGGGATATCAAAGCCCCTCTTCTATCCCTTTTGATGTCCAGGTGTTGGCTGCTTACACAATGAGAGCACTTCTTACTAAGTTCGAGTACCTTAAGTACACGCGGCTCGTAAGTAAACGCATTAGTGTAATGGGGTCACGTCGGAATCATTACTCGGAAAGTCAATTGTTTGTGCGATCGACGTTACTGTCGCAGGCTAAGGCAGTATGTTGACTGTTGCAGCGCAGTGGCAGGCATTTTATGCGTTCTTGAAATAGCTGCCATTATGATGAAGTATAATGGACGGTGTACACTTACTGTTTACATATTTGGCAGCCGGCTATTTGGATCAAATGTGGCCTTTTTATAGCTTACTATCGAATTAAGAAATAAAGCTTTGTATTACCCATTTAAGTATATCTTATCAGGTGTACATTTGTTCGGAAAAATGTTCTTTATTCGCCAGTGATTATTTGAAAATTAATAAAACCCTTTCCAGTACAATTACCATAATTCAAAGCCTGCACAAAAATGCTTCCGGCAAAATGAGAACATATTTGCCGGTCTTTAAACTTATGAAACGGAGATAATCGACCGTTTAACTTCTAAAATTATTAGCGGATGTGAAATTAAGGTACCGTAGAATTGTTACAAGGCATTCGCCCCACCGCCTGATGGCAAAACGGTGATTGTGTAAGACGAGGCGCTAAACCGTTTTTTTTTTGTTGAACAAGACGACGACCGCAGTTGTATAGAGCCGAGGTAGTTGAGGCCAGTGTTGGTGGCGCTGCAAGCGGCGCTCATCTCGCTTGAATAGGCCGGGCCGTTTGCGGAACAATGCAGGCTTGACGTGCGCACGCCGCGCCGGCGGGAAAGCGCGGGAGGGAAAACGCGCGAAGCCGGCAGTCTCGGGCCGCGAGCGCGAGCGGCCGCGCGCCGGACCGACCTATTGCCGCCCTGGCGACCGACGAGCGCCGCGCGCGCGGCGTCACCTTCTCGGAGCCCGCGATCAACGGCAATACTACCCCTCTCGCTGAAATTCAGTGTCAAAAGGTTGGTGACACCAAACGAGTGCGATCGAAAATCAACCCAGACCACAGTGTTTTAAAGTCCACTTTCCTGTTATTCCAATTCTACTATGAACGTCCCCAAATATCGTAGTAATCTAGTTGTACGATTACATCGCGATTGCTTTGGCATCGTATGCCAATGTGCAAGTGCAATCTGTCTTGATTTTTATTTGTTGCTTTTATTTAAAACAATACCGTGTCAAGCATCTCCTTATGGAGTAACCCTAAAAGTAGAGATGTATAAAAAGACATAAGTTACACAACAAAAGAGTTCCACATGTTCCTTGTCGATCGAATAAACGGAAACCACGAGTCGGCAATAAAGGCTAGAGTAGGAGAAATTGTGACCCAAATATCGTTTCTTACACTGAAATTAGATTGTGGGATTGCGTTCACATGAAACCGTCTAACTAAATCAAGCCAAGGGATATGTCATGCCCCAGAATACAGCAGCCACAGTCGGAGCCGACTAGGTGACATCACCGATTCTGAAATAAAAAAACAATGTGGAATATTGTATTGAATGCTATTATTTGAAAAGAGATTAAAGAAAAACTAGTAACGTATTAGTTTTACCCTTATATTACATGTAATTGCAAACTGTTGCATTTCAATAGATGTAGAAATATGCGTTTTTACCAGAGAATAAGGGTTATTTTCCAAACGCAAAACAACCATCTGTTGAATATCTTTTGATGACGAATTATTTCTTAATTAATACTGAAATTGCTGATAAGTATTAATACTATTTATGACAAAACAGTTTTAACTGGAAATGTTCGTTGAAAAATGAAGGTTTATTGAAAAGGTGTTCCCTATTTAAAAAGGTTCGCTACAAGTGTACCGACCTCGCCGCAACACCTCGTGCGTTATAATCGTTTGATGTTTTTTTTTATTTTATTTTTAAAAATATCCCCTTTTAGAACCAGAGCACATTTTTCGAATCCTAGCGATTTTCTCTCATGAAACCAATTAAAACGCGGTTTTAGAATTTTAGTTTAAAACTCGATAAATACTTTCTACATAGTTTTTTAATCTTAGTCAATTCCTTGACTAAATATGTTTAAAATATGTTGAAAAACCGATAAATTCGTCATTGACAGAAAATCTTACTAATATAAATGCGAAAATTTAGATGGATGGATGGTATTTGTTAGAGTTTACCGCCTAAACGGCTGAACAGATCTTAATGAAATTTTACATAGATGTAGGGCAAAGTATGTGGATTACATAGGCTTTTAATTTTTTTAATTCTGCAGTCGAAGTCACGGACGAAAGCTAGTTATACATAAATGGTAGTTTATTATGGTTATATAATTTTATATTATCAACGAACGACGGAAAACCTTAGATGGACTCTCCCAAGACGATTCATTGTTGCTACTTTATAAGGCACGATAAAGTTGTCTAGTCTGACGACGCGGTGGGCGATCTAAGTGCCATATTTCTTGTATATACATATATACCACCAAGCCTTTACCGTCATTCATAAGTCAACAGTTTACGATTTTATTTTTTTATACCGTTGGAAAACACAACAATTTCAAATTCAAAATTGTTTTGGTTCTAAAAAACAAATGTTTTTTTTTGTAGATTTTAAATTTAGTGCTATTGAATTAAAATGCAGTTATAATCAGCGACATTCAAAACAATTTATGTCAAAATTATTTTCAAATTAGCCTTATAAGATGGTGTAATAAAATGCAATAATTGTTGCAATTATATCAAATTATTCCGGGTACACATATGAAAGTCTCTTTAATTGAATGTCGAACAGTAATTGTTACGACAATTATAAAATTACTGTAAAGCTGGTTACACACCTTGAATTTTTACTGCACAGTTTGGCATGAACAGTCTGTCTGTTCTGTTAAAAAGTTTAACTAATATTTGCAAAGTCGTTAACACACATGCTTTTTATCATGGGTTGCTGGCTTTCATTTATTTTATCATTATTTAGTGATTCATCAGTAGTTTAACTATGTTTCAATGGAGTAAAACTCAAGTTATGTAGTAGGAGACGAACCAAAAACCAACGATTGGTTTAAAATAGCTAGGAAACCGGCCATTAATTAAACAGTCGAACTCTTCAATGTTTTCGAAGGTGTGTAACCAGCTTTAGGGCTACGGCATACGGTAGCCGGGGGCGATGTATTACAACATTAACAATTACTTCCTTCCATTGTTGGTGAAATATCCAATCGCAATCAGACTGACAAATTAAAACGTATTCAGTACGACGTGCATTTTTATATTAATAACAGTAATTAAATTGTATACAAAAAATACATGTTATCATGAACTTCCATTGTCAAAATAAAATTACATTGGAAGACGTTTATTTTCTACCCATATCAGAGAAATGTCATTTAACGGTTAACAATACAATTAGGTCGGAAACTTGTCATAGAAACGAACATGTACATATGTATGTGTCAAACATATCTCTTAGGGCGCAGTTTTATTATTCCTTATGCCAGCATGCGTGAACCGTTTTCATTATACCGTAGGACCCGCATGCGCTAGGCAATAGGGATTATTCCAAACTGTCACCCCGCTCTGTCCCCAAAGCGGGGTGACGGTTGGGAATAATTCGACCATGGTCCTTATATTTTCTTACCGTGCATTTCATTTGTCAAAAAGAGTTCCCGTACACTTGCTTTACATCTTCGTATCATTTGCTGTCATTAATATCGACTTTTGTATGACAGTTTATTATACGATAGTAAGTGGGAAGTGAATTTAGTTTTTTGGCAACGAAAACATATTTTAATCTCTGTTGTTTTAAAGAGAATGAAAGGGTGATGTTCTTCTAAAGGAGAAAATACACGATTAGAAATACACGATTAATTAAATTTCACTCAACAGATAGCTTGCATATTGATTACAGTGTCGGAATCGGATCCCCGCTGATTTCTATCTTCACGTTTATATAAATTAATGACATATCATTGACTAATGGTACTGGTTAAACCAGGCGATCTGTTATCTCTCAATTACTACTACTATCTCTCTATTACTATATTTGTTTACCATATAACTTTGAAAGAAGTGGGGACAAAATACCGACTACAAAAAAGGAGGAGGTGGATGGATGGTTCTCAATTGGATTATTGAAAAAATATCGTAATTTGAATATTTTTCTCCGTTGTTTTTGATCAATCGGTTCCTAATTTTTTCCAAGTACAAGTTCAATAACAGCTACTGATTTTATGAAATAAACAGAAGTTTATTATTATTAAGTTCAAACAATTACCATCATTAGAATATTCAAGGAGCGAATTCTTCAGTAAAGAAACGTTTAAAACTTTCGCTTCTTTTATAAATTGTTTGCAAGTACAAATAATACGTACCTCGGAGCGTCTGCGGAGATGAAAAGCAACACAAATTATAAAATCTAGCTCCCCGGGGCATTCAGGACTATTCACAGCTTCATTATGACGAGCGAATCCTGACCCATATTTTAGAAAAATAAAATAATGGGTGTGTAAGGATTATGCAACTTGGATTGCATCTCATTATTTTTACGTATGATGTGTTAAATGCAGATTTTTTAATTAAGATTACGTAAGGCATAACATCTTAAATCTTACTTCCTTATAAATGTAACTTTTGGATAGATCGATTGATGTTTGTTATCACGAATCTACAGAATGACTTCATAAATCTGAACAAAATTTGGTATAGATGTAGAACATAGACTGGGAGAACACATAGGCTACTGAATAAGTTCCTTTTTTTTAAATTTGCGTTGACCGGGTCGCGGGTGACAACTAGTTATACGTAAGAAATAACGTATTGCATTTTAATATATGTTTGATGTCGGAATTCAAGTCTAATTGCGAATGCAAACTTTCATTAGAAGATCATATTTGAAGTATTTTTTAACAATACGTAAATTTAGCGCAAAACTTTTTACTTATCCTTGTGAAATAGGTAAAAAATGTTTTTAACAAAACATTTTTTGGATATCTAGAGTTAAATATACGTATTTATAATTCGTTTTTATTCTTTGTACATATTTAAATCAATAGTGTCTGTCTCTGCGTGGCATTAGCCAACGAGCGGAAAATTATCCACCGACGACCAGGACGCGACGCTCTAACGAGCTTATTTACGTCCACAGACTCAAAGTGACTGCCTTCAAACGCCTTATCGTACACGTTATAATACACACTTCAATTATTTTGATAAATAGAAAAAGCTTGTATGTTTTTCTATTAAAATTATTTGTTGTACTATAAAAGCTTTGTAATCGCCTATATTTCTAAATAAAATAAAAAATGTTTTAAGTTTAGGTCTATTCCGTGTCTACATTATTTTCATTACTTCCATGATTTTATGTAAATGTCAAAGAAAGCACGTGTATAAAGTCCTAGGTTGTTTTGAAGAATAATTAAAAATTCAATAGGAAATGGAAGCACGCGACATTTACATCATAAAGGAACGCATTTCAGGTGACGCTGCGACGTAAAGAAAATGTTTGGCGTCAATTTCTTTGAGCCTAAGATAGGTGTTAATTATACGAAGACGATTACTTAGGGGCTCCTTTGATGACTTGTTTATAACAAACTGCATCTAACTTTATTCTTGACTATCGTATGCTTAGTTATTTTTAACCGATATAAGAACATGTGGACGTAGGACAGGTTCTAGGTAGAGGAATTTTAGGTAGTAGTTTTAAGGCGTCGTAACTTCGATACCTTTGATCTAATTCTCTTTTTTTAAAAAAAGCAATATTTTTACGGGTGTCCTATGTTTGGTTAAAGTCATGGAATGGCTTGTAAACGACATAATTAAATGCTACCAAAGATATATATGAAGTAGTAAAGGTGAAGGGCCATATAAATAATTTATATTGATCTGACGACGCGAGGAATGTTAATTTCCTGAATGCGGTGCAAAACGCGTGTCTCCCGTCGACGCGGGATTGAAAACAAACCTAGTTTGAGACCCGGTTCCGCTTTTGTCGTATTCTATTTGCGTTCACGGTTCAACTGAATCCAAACTTTAACTGCCTATAGCGAAATCTTTTATGTTTTAAACTTTAATATCTTCAGAGATCGAAACTGTTTATGGATCATTCGAGTGTTATAAACGAGCGAAATGGTTCCGCTTTGAAATTAGAGCAAAACAAAATGTAACGTGATATTTACGTGAAACGGGTAAGAGACCTGTGGGAATTGAGCTATGCCTTTGTAAACTAAACAGAAGACTGTCGGATTTCGATTTCAAAACAATAATTCCGTTTCATAATCGTTGTATACGAAATTCTAAAAGCGCACACCTGGAACTAAACTATCGCAAAACTGTTGTGCGATTGTCATTTTGCAGCCAATTCAACTGTTTAGTTGCGTTAAAAATTGAGTATTGTGTGCACTTCCATATAAGTTCATATAAATCAAAGCGAGACTACACAGTTGTGCGATAGTTTAGTTACAGATGTGCGAACGCTCTTACACCATGTTGTCATATCTCAATACAATGTTAATTTCAGTTTCTGCGTAAGACAAGATTATTGATTTTGCTAACTGGGGAAGATCTTAAGCAGTTGGTAAATTTTAGTTAAATATGTAAACATTATGAAGAAACTCTTCAAATGAACGTGAATAGGAAATAAGATGTAAAGGTTTGCTGGAGAAGAATGTATTTTCTCCACTCAACATTCCGCTAACCTAGATTTTGAAAACCCTCCTTTGTAAGAGTTACGTATTCAGCTGGGACTTGAAGGTAACGCAACAGATGTCGCTTTATGCGGATAATCATATTCAAATTTTTACGACTAGCTCTTTTTCAAGACCTTGTCCGCGTGAAATTAATAAAAAAATCTACAATAAATGTAGCCTATGTTATTCACGGATAATGTAGCTTTTTAAAGGCGAAAGAATTTTTGAAAATGATTCAGTAGTTTCGTCACCTATTCAATACAAACAAATAAACAAATCTTTTCTTTATATAAAACTAGCTGTTGCACGCGACTTCGCCCTCGTGAAATTAGAAATTAATAAAAAAAACATAGCCTACGTAAGTCAATGATAACGCTTTTTTATGGTGAAAGAATTTTGAAACCGGCTCAGTAGTTGAGTTATTTTAATACACACAAAAATACAAACCTGTTCTCTTTATAATATTAAGTATAGATTAGTACACATGCTAACATTATTTAAATGTTATTTAATTCGTGTGACATCAAATTAATAGCTAAAATAACAGTTTAGTTGTTTTCGATATTCACAATTAGTTTGAAATCATTTACCAAAACTCTGTTACGAAAACACAACGTTGTTCGAAATTTAAGGATAAAACGTTGGTTAATTCAACGGTTCAGTGGCCCCAGGCCAAAGTACTTATCTCTGTATTTATCTATCTGTCACTAACAAGACAACGAAATAAATTACCTACCCATATTGAATAACTCCGGTCTACAAAGACACAACAGTGTTATATATCTTACTAATATTATAAATGCGAAAGTTTAGATGGATGGATGGATGTTTGTTAGAGTTTGTAGCCAAAACGACTGAACGGATCTCGGTGAAATTTGACATAGACAAGATACTCTGGAAGAACACATAGGCTATTCATTTTTTTTTTAATTCCACGCGGACGGAGTCGCGGGCGAAAGCTAGTTTTTAATAATTGGATACCTTCTTTTGCTGACGGATAACTTGTTGACATTTTCACATTGAACAAAGTTATATTGAGTTTGTGGTAACATTCGCAGTAGTAATTCAATACAATTGGTAACCGTAGTTATATGCCGTGGCACCTGCTATGTGTTTCCTCTGTTTGTCCTAAGACAATTAATTGGATGGTTTGCAGTGGAAATCGACTGTTATAATAGCTGTCTATAAAAAAATAAAACTGGCTGGTTATATTAATTATTTTTTTACTCTGTAAGTCTTAATGTAGATCGTAATTCATATGTAAAAATAATGAAGTAGTTAAAAGAAGATCAACAGATATCCGCTTGTACTAATTCATAGGCATATTTTAATCAAATCTGTTTATAGAGCCGTTAATGCACGATTTACTTCAACGTTGACCTATTTTCTTGATTGTATATCATATTTTTCTCGACGTCAATTCGAAATTAGGCCTCCGGGTGAATCGTAAAACAGATTTAAACGGTATAATGTTTTATTGCTTGAACAAGGATCGGTTTATTGCGATCAAAATTTACTAATAAAAATGATTCATTCAGTTTTAAAATCATAGCAAATTGTTTATACATTTCAAATAAATTCATTGTATTTGGTTTCTGTCTTTTTAGAGCGGGCGCACAACTTTGAGTAAACTATCGCACTATTGTTGAGCGATTGTCGATTGTTTTGCAGCAAATTCAACTGTTTAGTTGCACAACTAAAAGTCGAGTAGTGTGCGCACCTCCATATAAGCTCATAGGAATCAAAGCAAAACTAAACGGTTGTGCGATGGTTTAGTTTCAGGTGTGCACACTCTTAAAATCTTCATGCAGCTAGTGGAATCATTTTCTTCCAACGACTGATTGAACGAAGAGCATTACCTCACTCTTCCTTTTAGTTTAATTAAGACAAAATTAACCTTGTATGGGTATGTGTAACTTTACTTAATAAACTAGCTGTTCCCGTGCGACTTCATCCGCATATTTGTCAAATTATCAATTACAAATGTCAAAATGACATGACATAACGACAACCTTGCTTCCTTGATGTTGGCAACTTACGGTCTCTTTCCCACATTAGGGTTTTTATCCAAACCCCTAAGTTTAACGGCGTTAAAATATATAGCCTAAAGCGTGATGCAAGTGTAGGGCTTTTTAATAAAAAAAGAATTATTCAAAAATATGCTGTGATTGCTGAAATCTTAGGCAACAAAGAAGTGTTTGTTTACGCTTTATTATAATCGTATAGATAGAGAACATTTGTTACATTGGGATGTATAAAAAAACTTTATTTCTCACTATTACCACATTTAAAAAATGAAAATTTCAAAAGTTTATAACGTTTGTAAAACTATAACATCGACGAATTAAATATGAAACAAAATGTAAAGTTTTACAAATGCAGTAAGCATTGTGCACTTTGCATTGCAATGCACTTTGGAAAGTTTTCTCGTTGGAAATACATTGTGTAGTTGCTCCTTAGAATTCATGCATTTTAAAATAATGAAGTTGTTTTTAAAATTTTGCATCTATTGACGTTTTTTGAACACAATCCTTGTTCTAATTTATACGATGTAATAAATCCGTTACACCCATCCTGAAACAATATACGTAGAAATATCTGAAACCGTTTAAATGTCCACTGTCACTTTTTACTTATATTGCAAAAGTTGTGCATTTTACTTAGAATGCATTATTTATAACTGTTAACTTACATCGCTCTCGGAAATGTTTGAATACCGTCGCTCGCATACAGTATGCGAATTCACACCTGTGAATAGAATTCTAGCTGTTCATATCCGGTGTAACCGTAGTACAAGAATAATAAAACTTTAACGAGTGACTTATACTTAATTTACATTTATGTTACATTTTGGAAGTAACTTTTGTCTGTGTGAGAACAAATTTATTTCGCAGTTCGGTCGAGTCGGAAGTGTCTCTCAAGGTCGAGTGTGGCTTGTGATTGATTAGGCATGAAACCCTCGACTTTTGAAGCATTCAGCCTTGACGAAACAAAAGAAGGAATCGAACGAAAATACATTTACAATTTTAAAATTTTATGTAACAAAACTTTAAGCGAGATAAGTAATTACAGTATACAGGGATAAATATTACTAAATCATGAGACTATATCAACCCACTTCTGGTCATAGGCCGTTACCTTCTGTATTTTCAATTAACTATAATAACAAACCTTCTAAAATTTCCAAATCTAAAAACTAAGCAAAAAGTTATTTAAAAGCTGCGTTCAAATACTACATACAAAAACATGACCTTCATAAAGAAATATTATTTAAAAGGCATCAGTGTGATTGTCAATGACTTCTTTATTCGCAGTTAATTCCACTGGATTATGTTTCGAGTTCAAGTTTGAAATTCGATCTTACAACTTCCTAGGACCTAGGTTTAACAGGCAGTTTATATTTGTTACTTGTTGGTCACAGTCCAGTGACCTCCTGACCTCATTTATGTCGAATCGATCGCAAACAATAGCTTTGTTAAGTCACAACTCGCAATTTGTAACGTGTGTGTAATATACGCAAATATGAATATAACAACATAAAAAAATCATTTTTTCCCTCACTTCTTTAATTATCTAATAAATTTAAAAAATTGCCAATATACTTAATTCCAGCTGTCGAAAAAGTTTACAAATGCCTAACATGAGATAATCCTTGCAACATGTCTCCGTTTATTGTAAAAAAACTAACGTCTACATTTTGGAACATATCTTGGACTCTACATTCCTATATTTGAAATCGACGTCCTACACCATAACTGTAATGTAAGAAAAACCTTCTAAATTCATACTATAGTTGATACCAACCACGGAGACTATGAAGGCTTGCCACCCACATTAATGCGGATGGGACCCAGTATTCAATGAATGCTTTTCACTCGCACGATAAAAAGCGAAACAGCACAGGAACGTATCAGCATTTATATCGTAGATAATTGTGCTTATGAAAAATAAGCTCAAAGCTCCAAGCTTTTGTAGGAATCTTTTATCAGGACTCCCACTCTTAGTACTCTAATATTTTTTTTTCAAAAAGTAATAATGTCTTTAATACTAAATGGTGGCTTACAAAATGACTTAGTAACCAATCAAAATATAACGAATAGAACTACAAAATTGACAAGGTCTGGTTACGGCCACGATCGTTATTCAATTAGTCGTAGTTAAATGACTCGTTTTAGTGTCGGGTTTCACTGTAATTTTATTGGATAACAACCCTTTCCTCGAGATTTGAGTTACTGCTAATTGACAATCTTTGTAGCTGAGAAATTGATGGAGGAAAAGTCTCGCGTATTTTAACTTGAACGGGTTTGTCAATTTGTTTAAGAACATATTGAATTTTTATAATATATTCATGTCTAGATAAATACAACTGGTACTTATAAAAGGAAAATAAATAAGCCTAATTCTTATGTAAAATTTTACTATAACAGAAAGTACTACAAAAACTATGTTACTCAATTGAAATTTTTGTTTCAAAAACTGTATTCTGTTCAGAAAATATTTGTTTTCAATTTATTTCCCTTTCATTGGAAAAGTTTTAATATCTGGATTTTTGCTGACGGAAGAATTTTTATAGAGGTATAACCTAGTTTTTTTTTTTCAAAGTTACCGTAGGATGATTCTGGAATTAATTTAGAAAATGTACCGGAAATTGAAAACACGTTTGACTCTTTGAAATAGAGTGCAAGTTTGTAATCAAAATTTGTACTTTAACATCAAATGTTTTTTTACTTAGGTTAGTATTTTAAAAAAAATAATGCATTAGATTTTCTTTTGCTATTAACTTTTGTTGGCGAATCGAAACATATTTGAAACAATACCATGTTTCTCATTTTCTCGTTTTTTAATGAAGTAGGTAGTAAAAAAAATATCGTGTTATTGAAAATTACTATAAAGAATCAAGACAGAAATATCAAAGGAGAAGAATTTAAGCCCCGCTAACTTTTTTGTCGACATTAAGAACTGGATAACATGTACTTAAAATAACTAGCAGGGCAATAAGTGGAGCGAATAAATTTAAAAGTTGACATTGAGAAATATCGACTCTATCAACTCGTTGTTCCAGTTCCGTGGTCAATATGTTTATAAAAGTTTTAATGAGCCGTTGTCACGTGAAAGTTTACCGCTTTTAGATCGATCGTTGTTAAATAGACTTTAGTTTTAATATGAACTTTTTATGTTTAAACGAATACTATAACACTCGCTTAAATTTATTATTCAAGCATATGTCTTACATTTCTTTTTACAATGTGTCATGACTAGCTGTTTCTCGCAACTGCGTCCGCGTGAAATTAAACACAAAAATAGCCTATGTTACTGATAACATGGCTTTTTAACGGTGAATTAATTTTTGAAAACGGCTCATTAGTTTTAGAGTTGCTGCATACAAAGCTGTTTCTTCATCTTGTCTTCATTTCACACTTCATTTTGAATTGGTTAGTAAAACATGATGTTTGTCCAGGTGCGCGTACGTGAATTCTACATCGCGATGCAGCGTTGCCCCTACATCCACGAGATGAAGGAGCGGCTGCTGGGCGCGCCCCCCGAAACCCCGGACACGAGGGAGGCCAGAGAGGCGCGGGAGGCGAGGTTAGCGGGGGAGGGACCCCGTGACCGCGCACTCGAACAAATTCAAGACACCCAGGTCGGCACCATCGTCAAAGTAAGATGTCATCCTCATCACCATTATAAACGCAACACATTACAAATTGAATGGCGGCGTTGAACATGCGAAGCTTTGTGTATACGCTGTACAGTTTACTATAAGATTCAGATATGCCTGGTCAGTTGCCTATACAGGATAAAACGTCATGCAGAACGTAAAGTGTGGCCTACAACATAAATATAAAAGGAAACTGTTGATATAATAAATACCGAATTATACAATGAAAAGGATAGGATAGAAACTTCTAACAAAGAACAAAGTAAATGTTTACATACATAAATTTAAAACTCTCAAAGAATGTGGTAATAATGCTCGTGCAAAAATAAACAACACCTCAATTCAAGGACATTCATAGTTTAGAAATATTTCACTAGTTAGTAAACAGCTTAAATTCGCCGACACATGTTGTAAAAATTGAATTTATGGTTTTCTTAATTTATGTAACTCTATAACGAACTTGTAAGATCTAACAGTTTCTTAGATTGTTAAGTCTATTAATTGGGATTAAAAAAACTATAAAAACACTTCTAATTACCATCTATTGTAAGCAGTAATTATTTATGGTAATTATAAAATATTTATGCATTGTTGTGTTTACTGTTTCGTCATCTATTACATCATCAGATATTTTAAGATCCGTCTCCGTATCGCGAGGCATACTTAATAGTTCCTGGTAAATTTAATTATTGAAAGGGTTAAGGTAAGAAGACAAGAAAGGCATTGTTGTATCGTAATTATTAGATAATCTACAGCTGCCTTATGACCGGTTTCCCAGCTACGTTTAACCATTCGTTAATTTTTTTGGTTCGATAAATTCATTAAGTACATTACCGTACAACTTATTTTAAGGTTTTACTCCGTTGAAACATACGTCAACCAATACTAATGTATCGAAAGATGGTACCAAATAAGTGGGAACTTCAGAAACCCAGCATAAATCGCTCATTAACTATCCAGTACCCTGCTCTCCCTGTTAAATTCATAGTGTTTTACAAAAATGATATCTGTTTTAGCTGAATTCCGACGGGTACGGTTCGCATACGTCGCCGGCGCGGGCACCGCTGGTGACGGATGAATGCGAGGCGCCCGCGGATGAGACGGACGCTCTGTCGCCCACAGAAGCAGTACTACGGTACAGAGCTTGCTGTCAGCCGGACACTACGCCCAAAAATGCCAAGTGAGTACCTAAGATACAAATCAAATTGATTACTCGTGTCCGAACACCTCGCTTGTGGAACTGTTCGTCTATTTCGAGATCTTTACGTACCCTAATGTGAGTAATATGACCTTGAAATTTATAGGTGAAGATAAATTATTTAATAGTGTGAAAGAGGATATGCTTAAGAAAGGAGTGGATTCAGATATGACGGCTGATAGAGATGTATGGAAGAGCAGCACATACTGTGCCGACCCTCCATAAGGGAAAGGGGAAGTTGATGATGATGATAAATTACGGTATTTGATGTTGCTGGTTTATAGGGCTTCATATTATTTCCAAATATTGTATTTAATATCTGCGTTGATAGCATGACGATATCTTCGTAGGCCCCACATACTACAATATAGTATATTGAAAATTCTCTTGTAATTTAAGGGGAGGTCCGTTTATGATCACATATAATTACGTGCGTTCAAAAGGTTATTTGAAAGCATCGAGATAGAAGGCAGTGGACGATGCATCTCATTAGGTATAACAACAAGCGACAACACAACAAACGTGTTTGTAGTCGCTTTGTGCTGCGAATCGTAATGGTATTGCTTTTGACTGCAAAGTACTGGACCATAGTCCATATGCAATATACGGACATAGAAAATATTATTTGTTTACGTTATATTCGTACAGTGAGTTTCGACTTAAAATAATTTGTTGTTTCTTCACATTCTCATAAAAAAACATATATAGTGTCATGTTTATTGTATACTAGTTTTCTTCCGCGTGGGATTAAAAAAAAAACGAAAATAGGCATTCTATTTGTTCCTCTTGACTATCCCCCACACCTATTTATGCCAGATTTCATTGAAATCCATCCATCTAAACTTTCGCATTTATAATATTAGTAAGATTAGTAAGATCTATGGTATAATTTAAAAAAAAACTGGCAACATTTACCACTAATAAGAATATATCACACTTAACCTATCAAATGGGTTATAGCCCTATTATGTTACGTATAAAACGTTTTATTAAAAAAGCCTCAATAGTTTAAAAATACACAAAGGAGAGGAAGCTGTAATCAAAGCGGCTCTACCTCGGATGGACGGTCAATCGATTAAATGGTACGCGTACCAATAAAGCACGTGCGATATTTAAATCAATGAATAATGAACTTTACGTCCTTGTAGTAAAGTTTATAATCGTTTGATTCGTGTTAGGTTTATTTAAGCGCGGTCAGGAAGGCAGTGGTGCGTTGTCGAACGTGGACATGTAATCGGTCACTGCCTTGATTCCCGGATGTAAGGATTAAACTGGTACTTTGATTTCCTACATGTTCTTAGTGTAAACTCCATAACTAACAATATTTAACACCAGCCAAATGGTCAAATATCGACCTGTAAAGGCTGTCACTAATTTGGTCGGTAATAATGTTTTCTACAATTTTGTCATGCCTTTATACATGTCAAAAAATGCTTTGTATTTTAGGATTAATCATGCGATTGTTTACTATAGAAGTTAGTGACTCTTATTTTTTGTTACATTTAAGTGTCGTCTAGCGCCATCTAGTTTAAAGAATGCTAACTAGAAGGAAACATGTCAGGCCATTCATAACCTCACATATATTTTGTGTTTTCTAGCTAAGTGTTAGAGGCTATCACGAATATCTACATAACAATTACGAAAACTCATTTGTATCTTCACCGACAATTGTTATATGAAATTTATTGATTTATTTGATCTGTTGGGCCACTGCACAAATCTAATACCAATTTTATCGATATCGTCACGACAATGTTGTTAAGAATAATTATGATAGCTCTCTGACGTGAATAATGATTTGTCACTAAAATAAAAAGATGTTTTCGTCAATGATAAAACTGTCAAAATAAAAAAATGCAAATCCTCAATCTGCTGGGGACAGAAATAACGTAAAGAATGATGTTATCATTTCTAAAAACATTCGTTTAATTATGCTTATGTCATTTCTTGCGTGATGTTCATTTATCCTGGAAACTTGAATACAAATAGATAATCACTAATAGTCACACACAGATATCGTTATAGCATCTAATTAAATAGTTTGATTATACGTATCATAAAAACAGTCATGCAATTTTTCTCTTCGGTTACATCTTTGTCCAATCAGCAGTTACTTAACTACCACAAATGACCTTAAATCTAACCATGTAGTTTTAACCAAAGACTAGCTGTTCTTGTACGGCTTAATACGCGTGAAATTATAAACCCTTATTGTTTAGATTTATCAAATTCTCTCATTGCAAATATCCAAAATTCAAATACATAAATAACAACGAAGGACTGACATCGGAGGTATCTAACAATCAATCAATGGCAACGTTGTTTCCTTGATGTTGGCAGCTTGTAGTTTATGGTCCCTTTCCCACATGAAGGTTTTTTCCGATTTATTTATCCCCTAAGTTTAATAGCGTGAAAATATATAGCCTAAAGTGTGTCGTAAGTGTAGGGCTTTTTATGAATGAAAAAATTATTTAAAAATATGCTGTTATTACAGACATCCTTAGCCACAAAGTAGTGTGTGTTTACGCTTTATTATATTAGTATAGAAGTTTAGATTACTAACTGGAATCGAATAATTCCAGGGACAATGAACACTCAGCCTTATCCGTCTAGACAACAGCGTGCGAGTCTCAGGCCCATTAATGGGTGCGTTTAAAGTCAACCGACCAAAACGATATGCAAGTGTGTATTGTGCGATACAAGGCCGATTATATTATGTCATTGACGGGTTTAAACTCTCATTTGAATTGCTGAGACGCGACTGTCGTCTGGTCTCGCATACTTAGCGATGGGATGCATTCAATGAACGTCTGCATCTTAATCCGCGCGCTAAAGATTACGACAGTTTCTGAAGACTCTGTTTCAAGTTTAAATAAATAAAACAAAATAACATTTACTCTTATCAACACTACAACATAATTAGGAATAAGAGAAAAAAACACAAAGTAATTAAAAAAAATAATAAACACGTAATTACAGGACAAACAGAGTATTTAAAATGTGTATTGCAGTGCTGACCGGATTGGGTCCTCGCTCAGCTATAAATGCTGGATACTTCTGATCGAAGCACCCAGCGTTGATCTTCCGCGAGAACCAAAAAATGTTTGATATTGTAACTATGATTTGTCATTTACAAATGTTCTTGCATGCACTTTAATGCTAACGGGATTTTAAATCACTTTAAAGCGCTCTACAACTGTTAAGATTTGAAACTCCACTACGGTTAATATACATTACAATTAAGAGCGCGGGCACATATTTGACTAAACTATCGCACAATTATTTAGTCGCGCTTTGATTCCTATGAACTTATATGGTGGTACGCACACAACTCGACTATTAGTTGTGCAACTAAACTGTTAGTGCAAACGACCATGGCAACAAGTTGAATTTGCTGCGAAACAATCGACAATCGCACAACAGTTGTGGTGCGACAGTTTAGTCAAAGGTCGCCCGCTCTAACTCGGAGGACATCGGTGTTAAAAGTTATCTAGGAAAATAACTTCGTTCTTACAATAGAATTATTTCAATGCTAGAGAACCTAAGTGAATGCTTTAATAGCCACTACTGACTGAAATATATTCAGCACAAGTAGGCGTCTTTTTTTTCTCACAAAAGATTTTCTCAAGTTGTCCATTGTATTTGTACAAAAGATTATATTCTTATATTCTAGAAGCATTTGAGATTTGTGGTATACAAAATGTATTGTATTATAGTTAAAGAAAATTCTTTTTCATGGTAAATAAAATAACCAGATGAGAAAATAATTTAAGAAATAAACAGTTAGAAATATTATAAAATTGTAGTATCTATTGGTTGTCAGGTTTGATTTCTGCCAAGTTTTTTTTTTTTAAATTAAAACGTCGATATGTTTTGACTATGTTAACCATCTCTGTCTACCTCAAGTACTAATATAAGTCTTGAGAGCTGACGGACTAATTTAACTAGACTTCAGTTATGTAATGTACTTGTTTCCCAATTTTTAACAGTCGCATGTTAATTTTGTCACAGTACTGTAACCTACTAATTAAATTTTAACTCATTCGGAGTTCATTAACACAATAGATGTTGTGTAATAAGGTATTACTATTAGAACATATTATTCAGCACGTCTTTCCATCCTTCAAGAAGGATGTAATCTACAAGAATAAACACATATTGTTTTGTTTTCAAAGCCACTAAGGACATTTTTAAGACTAGCCATTTAAATAATGTGCTATAGTATTACGCAATGACCCGTATTAAACATAAATGGATACCAACAATGTCGCGTGACGTAGTACATATAGATCACAGAGATAGGTATCTAGTACAACCTATTACGTAGTGCTTGTAAACGCTTAGTTCGTTAACCTCCAACAAAGTAAGGGGTCAGCAAAGTTCAAACATAGAATGGATGCATTGTATATCCTTGATTAATTAAAATATATGTTGTTGAAGAGCCTAGTTATTAGTGCTGGCATAAAGTGCGCAGTATTTTAAGGGCGTTTTTCGCTTCTTTTGGGAAGCAAGGGCCGGGTCAGTGGGTCGCGCGCGCAGCCTCCGGAGCTCGCTGGGAGACGCGTATCTATCGACCGAGCTCCGGCTCAAGCTAGGGTTGCTACACAATATTTTAATATACTTTATTGTGTATTTTTTTACATCTATCGTAAAGAGTACACATTTATTATTTATCTTTACATTATTTATGAATACAAATACAAAACAAATGGCATGTTATTTTTAATAATTAAATTAAAAATTTACTGTTAATATACATGGTGCGTGACAAACAATAATAAGCACGACATCGATCGGTATTTCAACAACTCTTTTAAATGTTTAATTACTAGGGCACTCGAACCCAGACGTGTGATATATAGGACTTTATAACGCCCATGCACTTTTGCATTACATACGACCCTTTCGTTGGCATCAAAGAAGTAATTCCACCAAATGACATCCCC
>NW_013525381.1:1146532-1149345 GCF_000836215.1 Papilio polytes | reverse complement strand
ATTAAAAAAAAAAGTAGTCTTCCGTAACTACCTGGAAAAACCGTAGTTTGTTTCGTTTTTTCACTTTAAAATGTTTTTTTCCGTTCTGTGTGCGATTTGTGTTACGTTTTAGGGTAACTTAAAATTAAATTATATTCAATTTTTACTTATTTAAAAAGGGATTTTTAATACGTTTTTAATCGTTATTTTTTCCACAAATAGAATACTTTTCTTTGTCATCAAAACACCTCCGTACATTACGTAACTTAGAAAACATTTTTTTTATCAAATGCAAGTGCGCGCTTTTATTTATTAGAGCATGACCTAATTTGGCAATAAGCTCACAGAGGTCGACTCGTACGAAACCCATATAAAAAATTAAAATATCTTTTAACTAGTACTCGTACAGTTCTTTGTTATAAAAACTGTAATTTCTTCTTGATTTCAGAACCTCACTATTCATCATCTCAAGTTTTATTTACGCTAAACTACTGGTAGTGGTTTGCATCGCGTACGTGATCAGCGATGTCATCACCCACAACCTCCCGCTCTATTACTACGAGGGTTTCTTCACCTATTTGTATGGAATGAGCATACTGTTCCTGCTCTACGTCTTCTGTTTCCTACTTCAGGGTACGTACTTATTAATTTAATATTAAAAAATAAATGATCAAATAATGTGACCACATTTTTTTTCGAAATAGAAAGTGCTTGCTGCAACGGTAGCCCGCCAAAACCGAAGCCACCGCCGAAAGAAAAGAAACCCAAGAAAGAAAAGGAAAAGAAGACCAAAGATAAAGAAGGAAAGGAAGGCAAGGATGGAAAAGACGGTAAAAAAGATTGCAAGAAGGAAGGGAAATCCAAGGACAAGGACAAGGATGCCGGAAAGGAGAAGGCGACTAAAGAGAGCAAGAAGCAAAGTCAATTCCAGGTTAGTAATAGTTTTTTTTTGTTTTACAATAGCATATCACCAGCACATCCAACTTTTTCGTTTAACCTTATATGTCGCTTCCCATCGTTTTAATGTTGTGTTAGTTAACCACTCAAGATTTGATCTGTCACAAAAGCAGAGTTTTCAAAGTTTAGCGCTATTATTATGTTTAGCTTTTCACAAAAGTCATATTAAGCGCTTCGTTAGGACGTGACTGGCCGCATGATCCCCTTTTCTGTTTACGCTGGCTATTTTTTTTGTTTTTCCATATCATTTGGGCAGGAGGTGTATCCACGTAAGATGCGCGATAAAGTACGACAACAACAATTACAAATGCAAATGGCTCAGTTGTATGCGTCCGATCAGGTGAGGCATTATCAAATGACGCAGCCTGCTTAAACTATACCATACCGTTACCGAGCTTTGGATGTGCTGTTTTATTTAGTTGCAGATTATTGTGCTTGTGTTGTGTCCGCTATCCCCTTTGCTTCTTCAACCTATGACCGAAGACTGCTTAAGTAGTTTGAAGAGTTTCGTTTAATTTTAACCAAGACCTACCTTGACACCAAAAATTTTGCTACCACCATCGACATTCAAATTAAACTGACATACTTATATTATTGTAAAAAAGCCTTACTAATTACAGTCTCCTACAGTACGAAAAATAGTATTCCGTAATTTCAAACTTATTGATTTCAATATTTTTTTATCTTCTGTTTAGCAACAAGATGTCGTGGAGTTGGAAGCCGGTCCTGTTGCAAGACCAATGCGCCGGCGAAAGACTTCGCAGAACGACCATAGCCACGGAAGCTTCTTCCTTAGAATTGGCGCAATTGGTATTACACTCATTTTTGACTAATTTCCACCTTAATGTCAAAAATTAAGCACAAATTGATTTTATAACAAAAAAATCTTTTAAATCATGTTTTTAATTTTACAGCATTTGGCCTGGGCACCATGATCTACAATGGATTGGAATTCGGAACATTCTTTGAGTTGCCTTTAGATTCACCTTGTTATCTCATTCTCAAAGGTGTCAACCCAGTGCTGCAGATGGTCTTTACATTTATGCAAATGTATTTTATTTTTATGAATTCGAGAGTAAGTTTTAATTCAAATAGATTTAATTCCAATAAGTTTAATATTTTGTATTTCAATCATGTTACTTTTCCCTAGTTGAACATCCATCGGTTCAAAGTAATCGCTCGATTCGGCCTCATGCACGTTGTCGCTACCAACATTTGTGTTTGGATTCGCACTCTGGTGCTGGAATCTCTGAAAGAGATTACCGATTACCATGTAAAGAATCCTCAGGGTATCCCTGGTGAAGGCATACTTGGAAGTAAGGAGATTTTTCATTTAAATTTTTTCTCTAATTACAAGGTTTGCGTTTTTCTCATAATATAACTTTTTTTTGAATTAGAAGTCATCCGGAAACATACCTTGAGACATTCTGGTAAAGTATTTGGCGCGGCTACCACTGCCGCTACGAGCGTCGCAGCCACAGCAGTCTCTATGGCCAAGAGTACAAGCGATCAGATACTGAATGTCGTCACCACCACCGTTGCTGCACCTACTACCACTTCAACTACGAGTATGTATTCTAGTGTACTTTAATGTGTATAACCTGTTATCCTTGTACTAACATAATACGTAATCAAAAATTACGTCATCATACCTTCTAATCTCATTCTAAACGCATGAATGTATGTCTTAAAAATATTTTCAGCTACCACTCCCTCACCATATTATAATGCCGGTAGTGGATTCATATCGAATTCCAAAACAATCGACACTATTAAAAGCACAGTAGGGTACGGCAATGGTATGCATCACGGTCGCGAGTCAAAACACTCCTGGCTGAACGATAACCCATTCACGACCACATCAACCATCGCACCGA
>NW_013525381.1:1135133-1146471 GCF_000836215.1 Papilio polytes | reverse complement strand
TGGAAGTATTCCAATGGCTTTACACCTCGACTTTAAAACCCATAGTCAATAGCGTGACCACAATGGTGTCCTCCACGCCGGAAACGTATATAACAGACAAAGATGAATGGGGCAATAGCATTCAAAAGTATCGCGTCGATGAACCACCTCATGTGCCAGGTTTGTCGTTGGAGTTCAAGCATCACATTTTGTTCGCCGCCGTTGCACAGTTATTTTGCGATTTTTATATTATCGAGTGTAGTTTGCACATGCAATATGATTCTGTCGATTGTCATTCGTTATTTTTTTGCATGTGCCGTCTTTGTTTAGCTCTTAATTTTAGTTTATATTTGCATTCGGGTTCATTTTACGTTAATAACTTATAATTTTATTTTATTTTTCTTAGCTAATTCAACGGAACTGTTCGAGTCTTTCGATATCTTGAACCCGGCGGCCCTGATTGCCAATATCGATAATACAACTGTCTGTGGAAGGAATCCAATCATGGGCACCATCGTAACTGACTCCGCTCCATATCTTTACCCGTTTATCATTGAGTATTCGCTTATCGGTGCTGCCGTCATTTACGTTATGTGGAAGCATATTGGAAGATACCCAAGGTAATTATTGTAGTAGGAATACTTTCATATATCATACGTAGTGAAACTTCACTCCAGTAGCGATGCAACCAATAGCATTTCATCCGTATTACTAGGAAAAATGTACTGATTTAACTGACTTGATTTAGACTAGATACTAATGTAGATACTAATTTTAAAATAGAGTCATTAATTAGAACTCATAGTTGATCAGTATTAACAAACGCGTTTGATTTCCGTGTGCATTATCAAATGCATATTTGGTTGCAGCGTGGCGAACGATGAAGATCTGGAAAGACGTCTGGAAGCTGTTCTCTCCCGCAGGGCGGCGGCGCTGGCGGCTGCGCAGCGCGGCAACCGTGTCGACTGTGCCGGAGCTTCCAAGGGCCTCTTCTGTGGATTGCTGCTTTTGGTCGCATCTCTTATCTGCTTGATCTTATTCTTCGTCTTGATCAGACATCACGAACTGAAGCGTCTCTCGATTTACTTGGCCGATGTCTCCCACTGCGCTCTCATGGTCTTGTCGATTTTGGCCATTTTGATTGGGTTTATACGGTAAGTTAAAGTAAGGAATAGAACTGTACATTAATGAGTATGTATGTTGAAATTAATAAAAATAAATCAAGAAGAAAGAACATTTAGTCACATTTTAAAAGAGAGAACAAGATATATTCAATATTTACAGCATTTTTACCTTGCTTTCTATACATTTGTCGTATTGGCTATTTATTTTTTTCATGTCTTGTTTTATATTTTTTTGTGATTTTAATTTATGTTAAATTTTGTTTACCTTTCATTCCTTCTCCTGCACCCCGCTCCAATTTTAAATAACTTTTTGCACATATGTGCTGTATTTCTGTGTTTTTCATTCACTGTACATCCATTTTCACTCTTGGGTTATATCAAAATTATTAATTTAAATTTTCCCTAAAATACAAATTCATGTTTTTTTTATCATTCTATTTCGTTAATGTTATTCTCAACATCCCTTTGTTTGTGGATAAATTTCTTCACTTAACTTCTTAACGACCCTTTTTACGTTTCGTTATTCTCTATTCTTGTGTTCCATTACCATTTTTGGTTTTCCTTTGTTCTTTTTAAAATAAGTGGTCGTAAATTAAAATGGAGCGCCAATCCTTCCTGTACCGAGCCTCTTCGCAGGGTGCAATCTTTGAAGTTTCGTTCAGAAGAACAATCGGATTTGAATGACATCTTGCTCCGTGTATCTGCGTTTGGACTCTTCGTATACGCCGTGTTCAGCGTCATCGCCGGCGGTATGGGCGCTTTCACTCATGAACCGAACTTGCTCGTCATGATTACTGGATGTTTAAGCGTGCTCCAGGTAACGATTTTTTTTAATATCTCCTATTTTACTTTTACTGTACTTTGTCTTATTGTCAAATGAAAACAACGCTGAATGCGTAATGTAATTTATTTTAAGATAATATACGCAGAGAAAAGCACAAGATCCTTTTCGATTTACCTTATAGCTTTAATTGTTCTACTTCCAGGTGGTTCTTCAGCTGTTGTTCATTGCTGACGTGTCTCGTCGCCGCGTGCACCTTCCCGAACAGGAGCGCAGCAAGCCCGCGCGCCAGGCTGTCACCTTCTTGCTTATCTGCAACGTTACCATGTGGCTCATCTACACCTTCGAGGCCCAGAAAGTTCTCGCTAACCCGGTATTGATTGATTTCTTTAACTTAATTGATGAAAAAAATAAATGTGAATAAAACTACATGATTTGTGTCATTTGTTTAATAGGTAAAGGTTACGAAGAATAAACATAAATACTTAATTGTTTTCTTTTGTCCTCAGGTGCAACTTGATTTCTACGGTTTTGTTGCCTGGTCGCTGGTACAACGGTTCACTCTGCCACTTTGCATCTTCCATCGTTTCCACTCCGCGGTCACTCTCGCTGAGATCTGGAAGACTAGCTACAAAGCGCGTCTTGAGTGAACGCATCCATAAATGGATTCAAAATCCATTCTTCGAGAATCAGAAACCCATTACTATTCAGGGTGAAAGATATCGATTTCGTCCTCGTCCGGGACAGCAATTTTAATAGGTAGAGCAAATAAATTTGTTGCTAGATTTGAATCGTCTTGCTCTTTCGTCTTAATATAGTTATAGGATTGGATTAGTACTTTGAGATGTTTCGATAATCTAGAATCGGAATGCTCTCCCAGAGTTCATAACTCGCTGCCGCAAGAAAAGACCACCTACCACGCATGTCGATTTATTATGTTGGTTATTATCCTGAAAATATCATTTTTACTCTTACTTACATTCCATGCTCATTTACCGCTTCAATATTTACAAATTAATTTTCTTGGAAGACTGACTACGGAGACTTAACCCAAACTTATCAATTTCGAAATAAAAAATACATTCAACATTTCTTTATACGTAAAAATTTGCTCATATCTTGAAATTTTATTCTATACCTACTTAATGTTTGGAAAAATATTTTTTTTTAGAATGAATGTTACTCAGTTGAACGAAAATTTGTAATACGATTTAATCCCTGTTGTGAAGCGTTCCCTCCTCTGTTAGACATAATTTTTGTGCCATCATTTTAGGATAAGACATAACACGAATTGACAATATTTTACATAATTTTCTTTATTCTGACGATGGCGTGACGCGTGATTGCGAACAAAAACAATAACAAACATACAATGAAATTCTATCAATAAAAAAATGAGACCAGATTTCAGTATAATTAGAGTATTCGATGTTTGTGTGTACTTTCAAATTAGTAGTGATTTTAAAGATAGAAAATTGCTATATTAAATTTTCAGAAGATTTATTAGCCAACATATTATTCGGGATAAGCAAGTAGAATTCTATTAAAAGTTTAATACGTATATTTACTTTTAAGAGTTAGATAACATTTTACATATATCTATTTAAATGTACTTAAACGTAGAGATTTACAACGGTATGCCGCAGATCGCAGTAAACTGCTTCGGACAGATCGTTTCGATATTTCAGTTTAAGACATTTTCAATTGCAAGGGGCCATAAAATAAAATGTTTAATTCATCGCACACCACTATAGCGCTAACATTTGATTAGCTCACTCTCAGATAATTAAACATCGATTAGTTGTCGTAGTTATTAAATTACATTTGTGACGAATTAAAAAATGGCGTTATCGTCTCGGAGTCATTTTCTCGGGCTACATTATCCTGGGTGGAGCGAGGTAAAATTTTGATATTTCTTCTTAATACATTTCAAAAACTTCGATCACTTTATGCGTTGCATTAAATACTTCACTGCAAATATTTTCGTAACGGTCTTTTGTGCAATCTATTTTTATAAGCTATCTAATTTTACATTAAAAGTATGTACCAGATATTATGGTATCAATAATGTACGCTCTACGCGTAATATCATTTCTATGTTATGAATTTTTGTATAATATAGTTCTTAAAAAAATTATTTTTAATATATTTATTATTTTGTAATTAACGTTAAGGTTTAAACGTAATTTATTGATTCAGAGAGTTACGTGTGCTCACGTTGTGAGATTTTGAGTGATTGTAGTTGGAGTTTCTTGACTGGTTTATCATTATATTTTAATGTTAAATTAATTGGTATTTATTAGTAACGACCAGTGCCCAATCTTAGTTATTTTTCAAAGACAACGGCATTTACAAGTTAATCACATTTGGATTCTGTGAACTACGAAGTGTTGGCTTGTTTTATCACTGCCGTTAAATAAGTAACACGTTATTAATTAAGCCCTTTGATAAATCTATACTATTTCTAACTTGTTCAATTTTGTAGATGATATTTACTGTGTACCTAAATGTTTGGAACAAAATGTACCGATGATGTTTGTAACATTAGCTGTAACATGTGATTAATCAATCGATGTTTAATAGATACCAAAAATTAAAATTTGGAAACTCTACTTTAAATTATAAAATGTAATTAATATAAATGTCTATTTAAATAAATCCAATGATACGAATTGTCTTTTTTATTTTAGTTTTAATGACAACACATTTTCAACACGCTAAGTATAGTTTTAATTTTTTTTACCAATAGTAGTATTTGGACTGGAAGTTAAATCTCCATATTAAATAAAAAAAAATCTTTATTGTGACACCCGTTTTTTTTTATAAGAGAGGGGGCAAACGAGCAGCGGGAACACCGAGATGTTCATCGACACCCATGGACATCCGCAATACTGGAGGATTTGCAGATGCGTAGCCGACCTTTGAGGAGGTGATAAGCTTGCTTCTTGAAGGACCCTAAGTTCCAGAGGTTTGGAAATACCGCCGAGGACAGACCATTCCACAACGCAGCAAAACCCTCTGTTTTTCATGTTTTGTGGGTACACATTTTGTGGGAGTTTTTTTATTGTTAAACAATGATGGAATAAAATTTAATATTTTTTATTACGTAAATAAAGAATTGGAATAATCGAATTCCATTTCATGCTACTTGAAGTTAATAAAACCAAACTCGCAATGGACTAATTGAAGTTGTGCTCATTAAATTTTATTTTATCTGCTTGAGTCATGAAAGAGATTTTTTACTCTGTACTGTTATTCTTTGATTGACAGTGAAACTGAAATGTCAACGTCAAAAAATTTGTAGATGAAGTCATTATTTCCAGTTCCACGAATAATTTGTCTTAGCATTACTGAAAACAAAAATAACTAAGTTGATTACTCATCTGTGAACTTTTATAATATCAAGTTTACCTTCCTTTTCTTAGATTTGGATTTTCAAATCGACGAGAAATAAAAGGGAACATTCAATAAATGATGAAACTTTTGTTTATGTGAAGAAAAGTGTTAATTACTTTTTTAGTTTACTTCATAAGCTAGTATGATTTTCCGGTGCGGTTTATTAATGTGTTTTCTAAGTTTTGCCACAACATCTGAAGATTTCTATAGAGATAGTTGGTATGGCCGAAGCGGTTCAGAGTTAGATAGTATTTATTCTTTATGGCCATCAGTGCATAATGCGGCGAGGTTAATAAAGCTTCGGAAGAGGGAGACGCAGGAGCAAATAGGTGCAAACGAAGGTGGAGGGAATGATATTAAGATACCAAATCCAGAGACTAAACAAGTGCCAGTCGACCTTGGCAACAAACAAATTAGTGTTAGTCACGATATTCCAAATAACACTGTAAATCAAGATTCCCCGAAAGGTAATGCATTGTAAAAAGTTAAACATATTCATTTCTAAAAACTGTTTCGTTTAGTTTTTTATAATTGTTTTGATATCAATTCTTATTGGATAAACATTTTATGAAACATGCTAATCCAAATATGTATAGAACTCACCTAATCAATTAATAAAAACATTTTTTTAATGATAAGCTGTTGATAATATTTACATTTGAAATTTGAACATTTTCAGTGAATACCACACCAAATGATTCACAAAAAAATGACACAAAACCACCACCTCTGTTACCAAAGGCAATAAATACCACAGAAGCAAAACATAATGAAACAGCATCAAGTCAGCTGGATATTAACAATCCCGGAGTTTTAAAGAGGGGTCTTATTGTCTTTGGTGGATTCGCGTTTTTGGCTGGTGCATACTTCATATGGCACAGGTAAAATTTATTATTTTGAACTTAGTATTTAGATTTAAATAGTAAAACAGGGTTAAGGCAAGTAAGTGAACTTTAATTATGTCAACATCAACTTACCTTTGTGTCAGAAGGTCAGCACAGTATGTACTTCTCCCATACATCTCTATCAGCCGTCACATCTGAATTCACTCCCTTAAGCACTTTTAACATTCTTTCACACAAACTATCTATACTGTTTTCAGTCTTCCTTTATCTTAATACTAGCTGTTGCCATGTTGAAAACATACTAACTATACAAATAACAATAGCTACCTATCTCTCAGGAACGAACATTTCTGGGGGATGAACCTTACCCCATGTGTACTCCAGACTTTGTTTTATATCTTTTAAAAAATTCTAATAAGCTGTGTTGAACCATCGCAGAATGATTGAGTAAACATTTAAAAACTAAATTAATGAATCCCACAGGAACCGTAACTATTACTGGGATAAAAAGTAGTCTATGTGTTCTTCCAGACTATGCTCTAAACATGTGCCAAATTTCATGAAGATCCATTCAGCCATTTAGGCTACAATACTAACAAACGTCCATCCATCCATTAGTATTAAGTATTATAATATTAGTATGATATATCCTTTAATTATTATAAGATGTATTTTTTTTTACAGGGGGCTTTGTCGCTAAGCGACGATAACGCCCCATAAGTCTAACTCTCAAAACCTCAGTTGTCCAACTGTTTTCTCAAACAGATGTCGGCCAACTTAAACACCATCCCGGCCTCGTCCGTAGACGGATAAGCCAGGATAGTGTTTAAGTGACCGACATTACATCTGTAATGCTTAAAAAGATGTATTTAATAGAAGGATAAACTTGAAATGAAATATATATTACTACATATACATCAATAATATGGGTATTTCTTGATCAGACCAATTGGAAACACTTGGGCGGCATAAATAAATCTGCCCAATGCCAATAAAAAAAAATTTTGAGGCATTTGATCAGTAAGACTAGGCTAATGATAGCATATCTATAAATCTAGCTGTAGAATTGATTGCCTTCTACCTTTATCCCACCTTCTCAAATAGGAGTATAAACACAATTAGTTCTACCAACTTGTAACAGAACTCATTTTTTATTGTTTTGATTCTATTTGATAGTATCTTAAAAATTTCAGAAGTGGCAAGAAAAATGATGTCACCAACTCTCATGGCACAAGTGAAACGAACCAATTCAGATATGGTGTTCTTCAATCAGATGACAGAAGGGACAATATGGAACTTTCCAGAATACCATTAACAATGGAATCAGACGATGATGATGATGAGGACTTGGAGATTTTCGACTTGAAGCAGAAACAGAAATCATTGTCTTATGTTAATCTGCAAACACATGAAGATGATATAGTTGCAAATACTATTGATTTTGATAAAGATAATAATCTCTTGTTAGATATCGAAGATAATGCATCAGATACACTTATTAACTGGACAAATAATGCCAATAAATCTGTTAAATAGTTTTATAATACTTAAATATGAAGAGTTCTGATGTCTTTAATAGTCACCTTATATGATTCTCAACCGTCACCCCTCACAGTCCCCACGTGGGGACAGCTGAGAATAAAATGTTTCATCCGTTCCATCTTTTAGTCCCATTTTAACCAATAAGGTGACAGGTGGAACCGTAAATAAATAAGTTCCAACCGTCCCCTAATCACAAAAGGTGGGACGAATGCAACTTTTTATTCTCATCTGTCCCAACGTGGGGACACAGCGGGGTGATGGGGACACCTCATCACAATGGAATGTAACTAAGGATATTAGAATAGTACAGTTATTTACAATTACAAAGTCAATATGTGAAATAAAATAGTTTGAAATATAATTTATAGAAAATTCTAGAACTCTCCCCTTTCCTAAAGTTTGGGAAGGGGTTTAAAATTTGGTTGGTCTCTATTCTGCTTTATTGAAGGAAAAAAATTTATGAATATATAAATTTGGGTGTTCTGAAGTCAGTATTCTTCATATAAAAACTAGTATATTAGACTTATAAGTATGTGTACAAAAAAACACTATATAGTCTATTTATATAGTTCATAACATGAATGTTTTCACTATGACTTTACATTGAAAATGCAAGCAATAGTATGATAAGGTATATTGGGACATATTTTGTGGAATATTTTTTGAGTAAATGACATGTAGAAATTGCACAGATAATGCAAACAATCAGACATTTAGTACAATAGTGTTCTATAACAAAAAAAAGGAAAGCTTCCATCCAGTAATAAAAAAATATTTTTGTAGGAATTGAAACTGAAGCGAATAGATATACAGATTAAAAATTTATTTAAAATAGTTTTTTTCTCCAATATTCACAACAGAAATATTTATGTAAGTAAACGTAAAAATAATACCGATATCAAATTATCTTATAAATGGTTATTTTTTATTCTTGTTTAGCATATGCTGATAATGCTCTGCTAATTGCTTGTTAATTACTCTGTGTACGTATTTTCCTATTTATAAATGGCACGGAATTTTAGACATGTTTACTAAATAGCAGCGGAAAGTACAAAATTAATTTAGAATTTTGAATTTGGCAACACTTACTGCACTTGGACTAAATTGAGAACAACGCCATCTAGATTACAAAGTAAAACATAACCACGTTTTTAAACTTTCTAATTATTATCAAAAACTATATTTTAAGGCATAAATATGCTTTGATATCTAAGGAACATCAAGCCATGGCTTTCTCAAATTTTGTTCATTAATTTACCCTGGATTTATTTCTGCTTTAATTAAAAAGTTTTGACCAACATCCATGACTTTCTTACCTCAATAGATATGGTCGTTCATGTACTTATTTATTTGTAATTCTCGGTACTTATGTTGTATTTCTATACCAACCGATATCCTCGTAACTAGACTAAATTTATCACAATTTTTCATATAAGTTGTAAAATTTGAACTCAAATTATTTTTTAAAAAGATATAAAAGTATAATAAAACTTCGAACAAACTTTAAATATCAAAATAAAAAAACTATTGTTTATCAAAAATATCTGTTTATTTTATTTTTTTTAATAATTACTGCCATTGAATTTTCATAAGATTTATATTCTTTGATTGTATTTGTAAAGTAGGTGGTAATGAATCTTGTTTCTTATTTGTATGCAAAAAGAGTTTAATACCATATTAGCTTGTTTATAACGTCAGTATTGCTTTTGATCTAATTTATAAAGTAATCAAATTGCATTAATGAAAAATAATCATAGTTCGGAGAAATACAGAAGTATATATACGTATACATATAATGAGATATCTACAAATATATCTTGCCTTATATATTTGTTGATATCTCATTTTATTTATAAAATAAATGTTGTTCATTATAAAAATGTCATTTTCAAACATTCTACATTTATGAAATGTTTGAATCCAGTTTAAAATAGGAGTTTTTGTAACAGCAACGTCAGTTTTTATTTGCGATATAAATTTTTAAAGCAATATTTTGGGACCAAATTATAAATGTACACTGTTTATTTAACATGACATCACATGAGTTTATGATAAAAAAAATAACAATTGTTATTTTTCAAAGATATTTTTATTGTAATTTCTATTGGAACGATCCGGTTCGACATTCAAATAGGAAATAGAATTCTATTTTTTTAATAGACGACAACGCCATCTAGTTAGAAATTTTTCAACTTTTCACTACAATTATAGTTTTCCTTGTTTTTTGTTAATTTGAATCGAATAATTTTCTTCCGAAATTGTCTTAATTTTTTTAATCTTGCATTTAAACATATAAAGTTGTAGTGTCATGAACACATTTTACTAAATTTTGTCACTTCACTAGCCTCTATTGTGCATTAAATCTAGATAACTTGTATAGTAGAATTTAATTCAATAAATAAGATCTTAAACTAATACTTATAAGGTTCAAAATCTTCTAGCTCAGCATTAAATTCCATGCTTTGGTCTGTGATAGTAGACGAGAGAGAATTGTAAATTATTGTACAAACTGTTTTCAAAATTATCCGTTATTATTTGCAAACTGTGATGTTACTATGATGGTATTTGCTATTTTAATGCTCCGTATAATTTGTTACTTCTAGAACTTTAAGGTTGTTTCTAATTTAATAAAGATATGCTATTTTGTCGTGAGTTTTATTTTTAATTAATAATTTCCTTAGCTTCATACAAAGATGTGTAAAATGTTTTCTATTGTCATAAAAACTGAATAAAATTCCCTCATATATCGATCAACTTTATTATTATTTATAGCAACACTGGCTTATTTCTCCTCCGCGCGGAATTACAGACCTATCCGTTTTCCAAATTCAATCCTGATTTGTTTCGTCTATCAGTATGCGTTTATGCTAGGTAATCTCAGAAACTGCTCGACCGATTTTAGCGGGACTTTTAAAAGATTCGGGAGGAACAGGCTTTTTTGTGCTGGCACAATCACGAGCAACTGCTAGCTACTGGTATATTATTGTATTATCTGTAATACCACATAATATATTCAATTGTATTGTGTTAAAGCAGCATTTTATTTCAGTCTCGTACATAACGCGCACGGCACGTACGCGTGTGCCCGTCTGAGATATTGAGATAAACGAACCGGCACATTGGATGCGCCGTGCGCGTTGCCAGCAGAATCTTTCGCTCCACATGTGTTTTGTACCTATTTACAAGTTCGTGCGAGCGGACGAATCTTTATGTATTCATGTCGTCTGATTGAGGCACAAAAATTGGTCTGAATATAAACATTAAATTAAAGGTGTCATGGTTTAATCGCAACACTTTTATTACAAATTAGTGTCAGTATGTTGAAAATGTATGTTCAAAAGGCCTTTTAAAACAAGTAGAATAGCCGTAATTAAGCTGCATTTGATCATATCAAGTTAATAAAAGTTAGTGTTACATATTCTACACCAGTTAAATATTATAACTCAGAAACAAGAAAACGCGTATCACGTTTTCTAGCGTTATATATTTACATTATAAAAAGGAAACGTATCTCGCTTTTGCGCACAGTACGTGATCGTATCGTTTATGTGATGAAAACATTACGCTTTACGGGGCGACGATGAGGGAAATGTTAAAAAATTAATAGATAACATCCCCGCCGAGAACGCAAACACGATAAATATGAAAAGGGTGCGTGTGATGAAAACAAA
>NW_013525381.1:1133915-1135085 GCF_000836215.1 Papilio polytes | reverse complement strand
GACGATATCTGTTCCTAGAATTATATATCCATCTTTATCATAAGGTTACACAACGGAAAAATCATAATTTTGTAGTTCGATATTTTGAACATTCGATATTTTTCAAGGTTTTATTGACAAAAACGCCAATACTAGTGCACGTCGATTTTAATAATTGGCGCATTTACTAAAAACCTATAGGCGGAAGGCATTTATTATTGTTAGGTATAGCGTATCAATTTCGGCATCGTCTGGAATAAACTTGATAGCTTATTTTTGAAATGCGTTAATTTACTAGAGCATCCTCTACTGGAGTCTGTTATTGCGTTCTTTTTAGACAAACAATGCGGTATGGCTTGTTTTCTTCCTTATTGATTTAGCGTATCTTTTGTTTTTGTATACGTTAACCTGACATGAGAGCGGTTTCCTCGTGGGGTATTTGCGCCATGTGGGCGCGGAGGGGAGGTCCGGTGCGAGCGGAAATGAAAAATAAACACGTGTTCGGACGTCGCTTGGTGCCGGAGAGTAGGACCGGCTAGCGTTACATGCACTCACAATACACTGAGGTGACTATAATTTGTTTTGGAGTAAAACAAATTTTGTATTATTACTCCAAAATAAATTAAAAAGTAATTTATTGCTATTAGCGATTACTTTAATTGTATTAACGTAATTAAGTTAAACACTCCGAGCTACTGATCCCGCCAGAATGGCACGCTGTTCTAACACGTCTGAATGACATTGACAGCTGTCAGATAGGGACGGGACGTATATGCCAATAATCTAGTGTTGCGCCAATCCTCCAGCGCAGTACTCATTTTCTTCTTAACATTACAGACGTCTTTAATTGTTTTCATTTGTGTTCTACAATCTTATTAATGATGTTCAAATGTTTTGCTTAAATAAATCCAAAAAAACAATCATGATACAAATGAGAATAAATGATTCGAAAAAAAATAGGCATTTTAGTCTAAATCATAAAAAGAAATTATGTTTATTTACCAACTAAATTACAATAGTTGTTGTAGACGATGATAATTAATGAAAAGAAAATCATTAATTTCAAAAAGATTATTTTTGCCACCTTGGAAATGTATCCATAGATCCATGTGAGACCCGAGTAGTTAAAAAATAAATGCGAAAGGAAGGGGAATAAGCTGTTTATTATCTCGTTTAATGTTTTTATACTGC
>NW_013525381.1:1131662-1133667 GCF_000836215.1 Papilio polytes | reverse complement strand
TAAATCGAAGAGCGGCTTTGTACTTTGATGGCTAACGATTATTCTTGTCTTTGTATTAACATGTAAGTTGGATAATGTATGAAACTATATAAATTGGTATATTTAATCTAATTCCGTTACAACCACTACTTATCAATCTATACTATTACAATAAAGCGTAAACACACACTTCTTTGTTGCCTAAAATATCAGCAATTACAGCATATTTTTGAATAATTCCTTTTTTTTTAATAAAAAGCTCTACTATTGCGTCATGCTTTAGGCTATATATTTGCACGCCATTAAACATAGGGGGTAAATATTTTGGATAAAAACACTAATGTGGGAAAGAGACCATAAGTTGCTGCCAACATCAAGAAAGAAAGATTGCCAAGGTTTGTCATTTCATGTTGACATTTGCTATTGATAAAATTGACAAATGTAAACAATTAAATAATATTTTCATAATTTTATGCGGATGAAGCCGCACGGGAACAGCTAGTTACTACAAAACTAAGACCGGACACACACTAGACTAAGCTATCGCACAACTGTTGCGATTGTGGATTGTTTCGCAGCCCATTCGACAGGTTAGTTGCACAACTAAAAATCGAGTAGTGTGCGCACCTCCATACCAGCTTATAGAAATGAAAGCTCGACTAAACAGTTGTGCGATAGTTTAGTTAAAGGTGCACGCGCTCTAACTAAGAATCTAAAATAATAAAATTGCTAAAATACCAACAAAATTCATATCATATCCACGAAAAGAACAACATATTTGGAATTCCTCTGTTCGCGGATGGCAATCGACGTCGGACTAATTAAAAGGCAATCTGCTCGTTTGTCAATTCAACAATTACAAAGCTATTGTATAATATCTAACTAGCATTATCGGTAACTAAAAAAAATACGTTTCAAAGAAAAAGAAGAATCCGCGTAATCCCGTTGAATACGGACAGAGTCCTAATTAAAGAGAACCAAAGCCAGTTGATCCTTTGCTGGCTTTATTAGGACTAGACAATGCTAATTACTTTTGAGTTTTAATATTTCTGCTATGAAAATAAAAGAAATTACGAATTATTAAAGTACTTTTTTGCGTGTACCTGAACGTTTTCCTGAAAATTCTACTTTTCCGCCCAAAAGTTTACTACCGTATAAAACAATAACAGTATCAAAACAAGACAAACATTAAGCGTTAGAAGAACATCAATTGGTAAAGTTTTAACCAATTTGCTAGAATAAAGAGAGTTCCAATCAAACGTACTAGAAACACAAACTAAAAGAGTTCGGAACGGCGCACACCTTGGGCAAACATCGCCCGCCACTTTTCCGTCGGAGTATGAGCTCTGCGTATTTTGTAGAGCGTACCTGGAGTAACGTAAATTCCATTTAACCAGTACGTAACAAAAGTTTGTATTAACGTTTGTTTAGGATGAAATTAAACAGTAAAATTTTATATAAAAATTGTAATTAAAATTAACACAATTAGATAAATGTTTATTTATTAAAATATTGTATTCATTGGTCATACTAACATTATAAATGCGGATGTTCAATTATGTTTGCTACTACGTCTCTTCAAAACGATTAAACGAATCTCGATGAAATTTGACAAACATGTAGAAAATATTTATACTTATTAAGTTTTTTTTAAAATACCGCGCGAACAGAGTCGTGACCAAAACTTAAAGATACTGTGACAGAAAGTTTATTAATAACATTAACGTCATATTTATTACATTTAGGGTGAGTTGCACCATATCGCCGGTTACCGTTAAAGTTAAAATTATTTGTAACGGTAATATTTGGAATAACCTTAAAATTTACTAAGGGTAAGTTACATTAACTAAATATAAACCTTAACCAACACATTCCCAATGGTTACGTCTTCGGATGTTCATGATATTCGCTACACCAGTTTCGCGCTGGTCAAATTGACGTCATATTTGACACTAATCATAACCGCCCGATTTTGGGCGGTTATAGTTAGCGTTACGGTTAGTGTCAGTTCGGTAGTGTCAACTGT
>NW_013525381.1:1129772-1130490 GCF_000836215.1 Papilio polytes | reverse complement strand
GCTCGTTTATTATAATTGTAACATAATTAGATTGAGTATCAACTCCCCCCAAAAAGGCGCGCTATTCTAAATAAATTGCATGACATTGACAGTTGTCAGATAGGGACGGGACGTATATGTCAATGATCTAGTGTTGCGCTAATCCTCCAGCTGTACTGATTTTCTTAATAGTAGGTACAGCTAATTATCTATCAGAAGGAAAGTATAAAACAGATTTTAGATCCATTTCATGATAAGTCTCAAAGAATCCGTTATTGAAATGTAATCAAAAGGAAGCTAGCAAATGATATAACAGTCTGCTAACTTTTTACATGGCCGCCGCGGTACCGTCTCGTCTGGTATTGCAGGCATTTTAATTATCAGTCGATATACGAGCGGAGGAATAAGTAAAAACGACTCACAATGAGAAAATAATAGCAGCAGACGGATTAGCATTGGGTTCTTCAGTGTGCTCGGTTAACATGGACAAGGAATATTTTTATTCAGACAATTTTTACTAGTTAGAAAATTACATAGTATTTTAGATGGTCAGTCATGTTTATTGTATGTCAAATGATAGGTATTAGGTAACGTTTAGGTTGAAAAAGTGCTAGCGAAGTGTGGATATTAATACTTAGTCAGATCTATTTATGGTAAAGTAATGTACTGCTTAGATAATTCGTAAACAAGAAGTAGAATTTTATGAATACTTAAGGAGACGCATAGGGAGGAGAAATAT
>NW_013525381.1:1120710-1129756 GCF_000836215.1 Papilio polytes | reverse complement strand
GCATCTGCAATTGCTGACGTCTGTGGGCAGCGGTCACTTCGGGAATTTTGGCGGATTCAGGCGGCCGCTTGCCGAGGTACCTCTAGACAAAAAAAAATCATATAAAACACTTCATTGCCATTAGTATCTTCTCTGTAAATGATATAACTCAGAAACGAACGCCAAAGCAACAACTGGCAACAAGCATCGTTATCCCAGTAATGAAATCACGTAACAACAAAGTTTAAGAAAAAAAAGTTTCACTTTGAGTTGGTTAAAGTGAACGAGAGTTTCTTTCATACTTGTTAGCCTGTACATGAACAGCCAATCCCTTTAGAAAATGCTCGGCGGCTCTACGGAGAGGGATAACGAGATAGTGGTCGACAGAGAGCGCTGCATTAAAATTAACTTTTCCATTTTGCTGGCCTCTTAAACCCCTTACATTAATCCTGAATACCGCCCCAGGAATTAGAACATCGCTTAACATTAACCTGAAGCCATTGACCTTTCAGATATTAAGAACTTCTCTTTACCCATAAAAGACTTATAGTTTTAGATTAGAGTACCTTCCTAATTAAAAAGGCGAAAACTTGGATTTCATATTTATTGTACCACTTTCCACCTTGTTTTAATAAAACGAAGTCAACAACATGTACCAAAATAACTAAATAATATTACATCACTACAATATGTAAAAAAGTTGAGCGTCATTTTAAATCTTTGAAAAGATCGTCTGGAAACTTTGTGAACTTAATTTGCAAAGAAACTGGGCTTCTACAGCTTGTATTTTATAACTTTTAAAATGAAGCCGGCCTTTTATTGAAAAATGTTACGCTAAAATAATGGAGTGACCATGAAATATTGCTATCGCGAATTAAAAAAAAAACAATAATTGTAAAATTAATTCAAATCAAATAGTTACTATGTCATAACGAGTTACGGTCCTTCAAGAAGCGAGCATATCACCTGTAGCGTTGTAGTTCCACTGGTGTTGCGGATGTACATAGAACTCGACGAGTTTCTCGGTTTTCCCGTCGCTTGTTTGGCCCCTTCTCTTATAAAAAAATATACTACAGTTAACCTCAAATTAAATAAAAAAAATAACAGTGGTAGTGCCCGCTTTAACATCTTAGCACGAATGGCCCGGCACGCCCGGTGTAATACCACGACCACACAGAAAACTGGCGTGAAATGGAAGCAATTCCGTGTTTCGTCTAATGAGTGTGGTGCCGGAGGCCTAATTTAAATCCCTTTCTCTGTACCACCCTTTTCTTATAAGGAGAGGTTGGGAAGAAGTTGACGGTGGAGGACATGCATAGGAAGGGGAAATATCCTCTTTATGTGCGTCTCCTCCTCCGTCGTATACGCATAGGCAACGCATCTGCAATCGCGGAAGTCTATGGGCAGCGGTCGCTTCGCCATTTTTGCGGATTCTAGTGGCCGCTTGCTCGTTTGCCACCTTATGTTATAAAAAAAAATTGTCTATCATATAAAAGAGTTGAGATGTAAAAACAAGGTTAATATGACACGTATGACGAAAATAGCCACACGAACCTTAAAATAAAATGTCTCCAAGGACGACTATAATACTCTCATTCAAGACGCCCACGTCCAAGCCTTCCATAAAATTTGAGCTATAAAAGCCTACATTTTACGTTTTTCTTTTCAGCACTCTCGTAAATATTTGGTCTTTGTGTTGAATCTTTATGATCAAGATAACGTTAGAGAAATAAATTAGCGCCACTTTTAGATATAAAACAGGAAAGGTTGTTGCTGAAACAAGAAAATGGACAATTCTTTATTTAATACATTGTGTTAGTTGCGTATTTTTCAACGTATCTGATTAAAGAATAGGCTGAATGTGGTATAGTCCCTTTTACTTCTTCACTTCTCTTTTCACTTCGTCTTTATTTCTTTTTAGCAACAGTGGTCACTTTCTGGCCAAATTAGATAAGCCGATTTCTCCCTTACCACAATAATAATAATGAATAAATTACCTCTGCGCTTATCATTAAAACATGAAATGGTGCGTCTTGTTAATGCATTCATATATTTCGCCCCTCAAGTTATAAAACAGAATGTTTGAACATTATACTAAATCGCACCTATCTAGAAAGCGATAACGATATTATGCGTATTTTAAACTATGCAACGTGCGTGCTATGATTTAAGGTCTCCAGTTTACAAAACAAACTAAAACTAGTCGTATCTTTTGTTAATATAAAACTTTCATCAAAACATTGCTATTTGAAGATAGACAAGAACAAAACGCTTGTAGAAATGTAATAAAAATTTAAATTTTCCAACATTTTCTTGTTATATTCAAGTCACAGAAGAGATAAACGCGTTCGCTACAAGCGATTATTTACGGTGAAAAATTGAGTGACACGGGTTGGAAAGGATTCCTTGTGATATATCAATCCTTTCACTTGGTATTCATATGTTGTCTCCGGAGCATTGCAGAAGGGATAACATTGCATATTTTGATAGATAGGAAGCAAAGAACTTGGTAGGGTCTAAACTTTTGCGTCGAAATTTGCGATCAAAGCTAAGAATTTGAGTTTTTTTTCAATAATCAGTTGCATTTGGTGTTCTGTAGTTTCTTTAGTACCTAAATTCTAAATCTCCAGACTCAGTATTATAGTTTGACTAGCTTTCGGTACAACTCCATCCGCGTGGATTAAAAAAAAAGTAAGTAACCTATGTGTTCTTTCAGACTATCCTCTACATCTAAGCCAAATTTCAAGGGGGTCCGTTCACCAGTTTAGGTTAGAAACTCTAGCAAACATTCAGCCAAACTTTCTCATTTATGTTATTTGTAAGATTGCTGTAACAAAGGCCTCACAGTTGTATAAATCGGAATAATAGAAATACATTTGTCTGATATGAAATAAAAACTTTTAACGTTAATCGAAAGCAGTAAATAGAATCCGTCTGTAATAAGCGTAACGTACAAATAACAATAAAAACAGAAAATAATATTGGGTCCTAAACTTTTATTAGAAGCTTATTGGTATTGGGAAATAGAGCTGAATAGTGGAAGGCCTTCTATTCATGTGTACTCGTTCCGCGGCGGACGAATACAATGCACAATTTCCACAGGCGACCGATAAGTTAGCGGTTCAATTGTACGGAAGTAAGTGGTGACCGATCTAAAACGGTTCTAATTCGATCATATTTATAGTATAAACTATCATACTTACTAATATTATAAATGTGAAAGTTTAGATGGATGGATGGATGTATGTTTGTTAGAGTTTGTAGCCTAATCTGCTGAAATTTCAATCAAATTTGGCATGGATGTAGTAGATAGTCTGGAAGAACACATAGGCTATTTGTTTTTTTTTTAATTTCACGCGGACGGAGTCGCGAGCGAAAGCTATTAATAAAATAAACGTTAAACTACACATTACAATCTTACTAATATTAAAAATGCGAAAGTTTGTCTGTTTGGATGGATGTTTTAAGTAGGTATATCCTAAACGGCTGAAAGGATCTCTATGAAATTTGGTATAGATGTAGAACATAGCCTGGAAAAACACACAGGTTACTTACTTTTTTTTTAATTCCACGCGGACGACTTCGCGGGTAAAATCTAGTAACTAAAAAAGATCTAACCATTGTAAAAAGTAATGTGGCTCACTGTAAATAATTTATTGATTTTTATTGTAATTCAGACGAGGACAAACACTTCTAAACGTAAATTAAATTTAATTGAATTAAACGTATATTAACCACAAATTGTATTATCTTTTATTTGGTATAACTGTTATTGTAATTGTTAATCTCTTGTTTTTTCAATAAAATTATTTCTATTTCTATTTCTATAAGCTAGATTTTATTGAGGATTTTGTAGACGTGAAACGTTAGATATTTTGTTAAGATAATGATCAAGATCGGGGTTTTAGGAAAATAAATATACATTCCTTAAATATGTAATATCAAGAAAATCTACGACGCTAAATTGCAACATGATTCCCTTCTTAAACAGAAAACATTAATTACAGCATTATTTACAACCCGAGATAATGTCTCAACAATGGAACATTAAAAGAAAGTTATAAAGCCCGTTACGCTAGACATTAAACCGAGTAAGATATAAAGACAGTCTCTGAGCGAGAATAGCCGGCAGATTGTCGCTGCTCGACTCGAACTTAAGCTATTATGATGGACAAAAATAGTTGGCCGGAGTTACCCAAACTTGGCAAGTAACGTCCCTCGTTATTGCTTTAGTTGGGGTAATATTTTTGTTGTCCCACAATGGGGACGTTCTTGTTATAACAAACTATTGTACTGATGACAGATTGCTCGTGTACGAACCGTGTGTTATTAAGATTTAACATCTTGTAATTACTTGCTTCAATGGACTATTTATTATGGGATATCGTATTAATTGTAATGAGAATTTTTTGTAGTTTTCGTAACAAATGATTGAAAATCTTGTAAGATAACAAAAGCTACGGGTAATTTCAATTAATATTACTGGCCCCACAGACGTTGTAGTCGTAAAGAGAATAAAAAAAAATGATTTTTTGCACTCCTATTAATTATTTCGATAAAATTGAAATAAGGAAATCTCGCAGTAAGCGGTGCAAGGCGCGTTGACCTATGTCTGATATGCAATAATAGATTTCCTAATTAGAAATCTTACAAAGCCTGTCAATTACAGCGCTCGGGCGATCAGTGCAGGTTAATTAAATCGATTTTTATTCATATTTCAAACAATAACGTCTCTCGTCGTCTAATTGTAATGTAATCTTACTAATATAAATGCGAAAGTTTAGATGGATGGATGTTTGTTCGAGTTTGTAGCCTAAACGGATGGATGGAACTCGATGAAATTTGGCATAGACATGAAGGATAGTCTGGAAGAACACATAGGTTATTCGATTTTGTTATTTTTAATTCCACGCGGACGGAGCCGCCAGCGAAAGCTAGTAGATGGGTATAAAAGAGAAATGAAACAATTTTTTTGGTTTACTTACCGTTACAGTAGAATTAATTTTGTAAAGCTTTCATTTAAGAGTGTTTAAAAATAACCTTAAAACGTAAATGGTTCAGATAAATTGATTACGCCATTACCGACCTTGATTGTAGTTGTTTTACCATTACGTAGGTACGAGAATTGTGTGGGCTCGGTGTAACGGGATCGCAGTTGTCCTTTTGTAATTTGACGTGACCCCTGAAGGGTTCGCTTGCATGTTAATTGAAATTCAAAATATTTATTGCTCCATTTGCTCCTATAAAATTGCCAGCGAACGTAATACGGGAGCAATTTATTTTTAAATTATCAGTACTTTCCTGTATCGAATTTTATATGGAAATATTTTTGTTTGCGTTCGTTAATGATCCTTTCAAATATCTGTCATTTTTAATTTGTTCGTTTCCTCCGTCTTATTACTTCCTATGTAATTTAATATTGTTTTCAAATGTGTATTCCTTACGTTAATGAGTGTTGGTAATGAAAAACGTAGATGATAACATAAAGTGGTAAAAGAAAACGTTACAGGTTCAGTTCTCGTTTAATTCTTGTTTAATTCTTTAATACTTATCAATAAAACAACTGTATTTAACTATAACAGAGCGTTAAACAAGACACAATAAAAATGAGTAAAGTTGGCAAAGCTATTTTTTCTCACAAAGTTTTTTACAAAGACAAATTGCATGTTTTATCTTTGAGAAAGTAGAAATCCGAGAGTCCCCGATGTGCCGGCCTGGTCAGGGTATTGAAAGTGAGTTGTTGTAAAGAAAAACAAGGGTTGGCATCAGATCGTCTCATTGGAGCCCAGATCACGCATTCACTTTGTTAAGAAAACACCGAGCGGCCTTTGATATACGGGAGAACGATTTTTTAATGCATATTTTGAAGGGAATTATTGATAGGCTTGTCGATTCCCTTGTAATAGATTTATCTCTTTGGCTTTTCAATGTTGCATTGACATAATAATTCAAATATGAGATGAATTATAAAGCGGATTGACAGGAGGTGCTGGTGATAGACATTATGGAAAAAAATTCAACACAGTTGATAAAAACTTAAAAGTCACAAAAACAAAACATTTTCTTTGCCGTATGTAAAGACATCTTAGAGTTTTGTTTAACGTTAAATATAAATTGTAAGTTAAATAACAAAGAGGCCTTGTTTTAAATGATAGAACCGAGCAAACTTAGCGCAACAAGAAACCGTACAAATGACTTCTAACGGCCAAAGTTACAAATTTACAATTCAAATAACGTACTTTCTGGTTTATGTTTCGGTGAAAGTTGAGGCCACGTAAAAAAGTTGAGTCATTTTTCAAATTGGCTAACAGAAGGCCCCTTTCCTGTGTACCTTGGAACGTTTCGATTTCCGAATTTCTTATCCTTCATTCATTAGCAAGTTCAATCAGAGGGCCACCGGCTGTGGTTATTTATTACCTCACATCGGCCCTAACAATTACTGAAGGAGGAAAAACTTTCTCTATTACCAGCCCTTGGGAAGGCTTTCATACAGAGAAAAGAAATTTTACGCGTTGCCGTGTAGTGCGTAATGGATTCCGGGTTTCGATTTCGATTTCGCTTCGATTCGATATTGAATGGGATAAATAATATTTATTTAATGATATCCACATGAGATTCTTTTCACATGCCCCTTCAGTGCGTAACTGCTCGGCTTCTAATCAATTGAAGGACAAACGTATATTGCGACAAAACATAAAACTGTCTCCCACAGTTAACGTAAATTTAGATTTTGTGAAAATATACGGAAACTAAAAAACTTAACTATTAAACTGATTAGTCTAGCTTAGATTCCTATTACCTTATATGAGATGCACACTAATCAAATTTTAGTTGTGCAACTAAATAGTCGAATTGGCAGTAAAATAATCGACAATCGCACATCAGTTGTGGGACAGTTTAGTCAAACGCTCGCTTTTAGTGTAACTGAATTCACTAGCCGTATCTACGTTTGGCATCGAGCCATAAAAAACAATGTCAACGTGACTTTCGCACTCAAGTTTATTTCGTTGGTGTAATCTTAAATTGCGTGGGGCGCGCAGTCGCGGGGTGGTTTTATTAAATTCAATGTATAGTGTTCGGATTGCCGGGCACCTGCTGACAGGATTACCTTGTACGTGCCATGTACTCACAGACGAACGTTAAATCCTCAATACGACGTTATTCCTGGTAAAATAGCTCTGCTGAATAAAAGCGAATAAATAACATTTACTACTCGTAAACAAATAACTACGAAATTATTTGATGTATTCCAAATGTAAAAGCTTTAGTCAGAACTAGCTGTTGCTCGCGACTTCGTTCACCCGAATTTTAAAAATATAGCCTATATTACTCAGCGACAATGTAGCATTTTAGTTAGTAGTTTTTGAGTCGTTTTAAAACTTACAAAAAAAAATCTTACCTCTTTATAATTTTAGTATAGATATGAATTAGTTTAACAATTTTAACTTAGAAATGAAATAACTGTATTAGCACAACATATGAAAACAATAAGTAAGTCTGAATTCCTCTTCGATATTTTAGGCCACATAAGCGTACCCGGGGAAAACAATACACTCTCGTCGATTGGCTTAGTAATATTTTTTAAGTAATTTAATTTCGTACTTTATCTAACATTATTTTTAGATTAAGTATATAGTTTTGGAGGAATGTAGGAATGTTCGAGGCGAGTGCCGGCGTTGCTCGTTGGTGAGGACCACCTGTGCGGGAACTGTTATTATCTCGTTAGGCCCTACCCTGTCCGCAATTTGTTGTGTAACAAAACGGAATTTTAATACTCAGATAAAACTTATTTTAAATAATTATCTTAATCTAAAATATGTTTGTAAAGAATAGAACAAAAATAGGGAAGGTAGTTTAACGTTTCTTCATATTTGTATAACACAAAGCTTAAACTTAAAACGTAATCTTAAACTACCTTCTTAAGCAGTACTTAAAACAGCTTGTACTGCGCAGTTCCTAATTCTGTACAAGCTATTAGAAATAACACGATACAGGGAGCGTGTCCTCATGTACATTTGCTGAAATGAAATGTAAATAAGTATGTAGCAAAGCCGCCATTTGCCGTTGAAATGGCTCCGAAAGACGTCCCCGAGATATTTGTATTGCCTCAGCGCGGGCTTGTTTAATTACCAGAAGTTTTCATTTCATATAATTTGCCTTCCGAGCTACAGAATTGATTAGGGTCTACACGATATTGTCCTTTTAAAATGGAATGACTTGTAATAAAAAGTTAATATGTGTGTACACGTATATTAATTACAAAAGTCAGCAACAAAATGTTTAGTAATTTCTTTTGTTTTACCCTAAAATATTTAGTAGCTACACTAATAGTATTTTGCCAAATTTTAGATGATGTAAGCATAGTGTCGGCAAGATTTCTACCTAAAGTAAAGTAAAGAGTGTTATGTAAAAGGAATAACGCATAGGTTTCTAACAAGCTTTTTATTAATTCAACTCCACGCAGATGACGTCACTGGTCACCAGTACTGTACTGATATACCAGTACTGGCCAGCAATTTATAATATCTAATCATTTTCTATTTTAGTAACGTTTTACAAGTTTATTCTTTGTTCAATATTTCTGTGTAGCGGATTTTCTTTCCATTCGTATCTATCTAAAGCAATTTCCAAGAAAATATTTCAAAGGCCCCTTTACAGATACAGTGGCATCTAGATAAGTTGTTCCGTTAAAGTGGACGTACTGGACGGTGCTAAGATAACGAACGCAATTTACACGCTTACAAGGAAGAAACGTTTCTCGGAAGGTCTTCGTTTCCAGTTTTATTTATAGGAAAACTGGACATGGTTCAATTTAAATAAGTTACAGTTAGAGTTGAAGTACATTATAGATTTTTAAAGTTATTTTAGACAAACCATTATAATGTTCACAGATAAGGAAGACGGAATTTATTCATAAAATATTGCCTCTATTTGTAGTTCCAAGTATTTTATCAAAGTAACGTTTTCAGCTACGTAAAAAAAAACATCAAGCTTGAAAATCTTTTTACAGCATCCTTTCGATTTTATTGAACTTAAATATAAAACCGGATACCGTATTCGCGATAAA
>NW_013525381.1:1107761-1118866 GCF_000836215.1 Papilio polytes | reverse complement strand
TATTATACCGGGCGAGCCGGCCCATTCGTGCGAAGGTGTTAAAGCGGGCTCTACCACTTTTGCAGTGCTTACATGAAACAATGTCACAGTGCTAGCGGAAAAGGATTCATGTGGTTTAGAAACGTCTAAAACGAACATTACTTTAATTCCCAATAGTAAAGTGATAAAAATATTACACTTCACTATTGTTCTATAATAAAAAAACGAACAAGAAAATGGCGCCTAAATGGTTCAAGGGTTTCACAATAAAGCGTATAAACCGCTTTGTTACGTTTCAGGTTTATTTACAAACGCCGCGAAAGCTTTCAATCTCGGAAATGTCTATTATATTACAACACAATGACCTTTAATGGTTCGTATCCATTTGTTGAGATAATTTACTTTACGTTTCAATGTTCATTTCTACGTTGTTATTTTTAGAGAAAATCTCCTTGATCTTTCAGAATTACCAATGGCTAATAAACATTGTAATCCCTTGAAATACATATGTCTTTTTATGTTTTACTTAATTCTGTAAGTGATGAGAATTGTTACAATAATTTTCATCTTAAATACTTATTGGAATGCTTTGTTTATAACTGCTAGATGTTTAAATGTTTAGTCTTATAAAACCCCATAATTAAGGAGAAGAAATGTGGATGCATAGATTTTTAAGAATGATTTAAATAGAATTTAAATCGTTACTGCAAAACTCAGTATCATTAAACTATGATAACGACGTAATTTACATTTGCTTTGTTGTTTTAACGATACCGCTCAGGAAAGTCCTTAAGTCCGGTCTGTAATGTAGTCAAAGAGCTCGATAGACTGGCACCCTCGTGTCTGAGTTATGCGTAGTCACGTTTCCAGGTTTGTTTCTGAAATTGGTTCAGTTTTGAACATGTTGTATAAAAGGTATACATAATTAAATTTGTATTAAAAAGTTTTGTATCATACAATTGAATTATAGTGGGAGGAATGAAATCTATATCCATACTAATATTATAAAGGGGAAAGATCTGTTGTTTTGTATGTTTATTTATTTATTTGCATTGAATGTATTGAAATAACTCAAAAACTACTCAACCAATTTTAAAAATTCTTTCACTATTATAAAGCTGCGTTATCGTTGAATAACCTAAGCTATATTTTTTATTTCACGTGGATAAATCGCGAGCAACGTTTGTACGATGAAGAAAGATTTAAATAGTAAATCTCATCAGTTAATTTGTTAAAAGACACATTTTCTGAGGCACTGCCTGCTTCACAACAGGATTGCTAGTTTTCAGAGTTTAATTTATGAGTATTCGTAAAAACCTTTTTAAACTTCGTTGACGGAGCGATTTTCGATCGATAAATTTAAAGTTTTTCTAATAACCGGCATGGAGCGTGGCGGGCGGCGTTGAGAGTGGAGGCGAGTTCGCCACTCGGTTAGACCAAGTTGGACAGTAACCGGTGGTGTCTGCTGGTGGTCACGTCACAACTTTTAAACTTGCCAGCTAGCGAGCGACGCGACACTTTCTTATAACATTCAACATTTACGCGAATGGAAAATGCTTTTAACGTATTAAAAGTATGTTGTATGAATTTATATTTCAACATTTTAAGTGTTAGTAAACTGTGAATAAAATAAAAAAAACCCCTTCGATCTAGTTAGTATACTAAATCCGTTATATCAATTTAATGAAATATCCGTATTAAGTATTTTAGACATCTGAAACGTATGGGAAGATTTTGTATATGAAATAAAAATTAAATTAATTATTCAGAATTGGAAAATTTCCTACACGTTTTCAATTCACACTTCTGTAACATACTATATCATCCTGATTTATCTAAACTTATTCATTGAAAACCACGAATTAATAGATTTAAAAAGATTGAATAGATGGATTCTATATTTTTGTATAAATTTATAGATTGTAATTTATGTATATCTTAAGTTTTTCGGGTGAAAGAAAAAGTTCGATTCATAAAAATAATGATAAACGAAAGGAATTGGAAACTCTCAGTATTGGTAGGCGAACGTGCCTACATTTCAACGTTACAATGTTGTCAATCAGTCACCGCCAGTTCGCCCGTTTCCTTTTCCGCTTTTCTCCTTACTTTGCTGATTTGATTGAAAACTTCCCTCCACACACCTGCGCCTCGCACACGTATATACTCCTATCTAGTAAACGCTTCAAGCCGTTTTAGTGGCATTTTCGCTTCTTTATAGAGATTAAAATAGAACGCTTATTAATGTTACTTTAAATCATAATTTCTTTTTTTATTAGATTTGTCTTTAATGTGTAAAATATTAACGTAATACTTGTGGCGAAAAAGAGCTAACAAAAGTATTTTATAATAATTTCTTAAATTGTTATAAAATACTTCTATTGATTTTATATATTACTAGCTTTCGCCCGCGACTTCTTCCGCGTGGTATAAAAAACAAAACAAAACCAAGTAGCCTATATGTTTTTCCAGACTATCTATATCTATGTCAACTTTCATTGAGATCTCTTCAGCAGTTTAGGCTACAAACTCTAACAAACACCCATCCATCTAAACTTTCACATTTATAATATTAAGTATGATTAGTATGAAAATATGGCTACAAAGGAAGAGGAAGACCGAAGAAAATATGGATGGATTGTGTGAAAGAGGATATGCTTAAGAAAGGAAGGCTTTAACAGGTAGTGCCCGCTTTAACATCTTAGCAAGAATGTGCCGGCGTAATACCACGACCACACAGAAGACAGGCGTGAAATGGAAGCAATTCCGTGTTTCGTCTGATGAGTGTGATGCCGGAGACCTAATTTAAGTCCCTTTCTCTTTACCACCCTTTTCTTATAAGGAGAGGTTGCGAAGAGGAAGTGGATTTGACGGTGGATGAGATGCATAGGAAGGGGAAATATCCTCTTTATTTGCGTCTCCTCCGTCGGATAAGGGTAGGAAACGCATCTGCGATTGCGTATGTCTATGGGTAGTGGTCGCTTCGCCATTTTGGTGATTTCAGGGGGCTGCTTGCTCGTTTGCCACCTTATGTTATAAAAAAAAGAGTTATTTCAGATATGACGGCTGATAGAGATGTATGGAAGAACAGCACATACTGTGCCGACCTTCCCTAAGGGATAAGGGCAAGTTGGTGATGATGATTAGTATGATAATGAGCGGATAAATTAGTTTAAACCTTATTTACCTTCATTATTAATAATAATGGAAGTCAATTATAGCAATCATTGCCACATGAACAAACATATTCATTTAAACATGAACTGCAAATAAATATAATTCCGAACACAATTTCCAGATTTATATTCAAAATTACGCTCTTTGCCGCCACCGATATTATATATAATTCAATCTTGATAAAATATTAATTAAGTTCACCGCAATCATTAATCGACAATCGGTAATTTTAATGGATACTTTAAAAGTTTAATTATTTACTGTATCAAATTGAGAGCAAACATTTTTATATTTTATATTACGTTTTGAAGGTACTGCTTTTGAATATCAAAATGTGGTGGACTCACTATTTTATTGTGTTATCTTTTTTATAAAAATATAAGGTGGTAAACGAGCAAACAGCCACCTAAATCCGCCAAAATGGCGAAGCTTAATCGACGGAGGAGACGCACATAAAGAGGACCTTTCCCCCTCTCCTCCACCGTCATATTCACTTTCCCTTCCCATACTTTACTTATAAAAAAGGGATGGGAAGAGAAAGTGACTATAACTAGACCTGGATTTTTTATATCTTTCTTGCATAAGTAACATGTTATGCAACATTATCTTAAAGTATTTCAAATATAGTCACTACACAATTAACTACATTAATAAATCGCACTACTGGTTTTAAAAGCAAACCATTGCATTAAGATTTTGTAACTATTATAGTATCAAATGAAATATAATTAGTTAAGTTATATAATATTTTTACAATATAACAACGTATTCAACACTTTAGTACAAAAACTCGGTCGTCGCTGCCATTTTTTACATGTTACGAAGTTAGGAACAATTTTAATTCGGAACCTTTTCGGGTATTAACGTAAATTCCGTGCTCAAGTTGTCACTTAAATTTGGCAACATATGGACAAAGTTAAATGAGAAACTGTAACATGGGCTTTATTTCAAGGGCATCATGCCAAAGTACTTTTGTTTTAAATATTTTTTACATTAAGTTATTAATATGTGACGTTTATTTCAAATATCAACCTCTGATTTTAAAACTTTACAAAAAAAAAACTGTATATAACAAAAACATTGTGAAATATACCGAAAGCGTAAAACTATGAAATACTAGGCATTTTTGTATTTCTAACTTTAGCTTCTATAGAAAAAGTTAAAAAGTTTACCAGTAGCATTTTTTAAGAGACTGAAAAGATTTAAATTGGTTTATTAATAAATAATAAACAAAAGCACATTCATTAAAGCATTGATTTCAATTCTTTGTACGAGTACAAGACATATAATTTAAATTACGTCGGTACTTACGGAATCCAATGAGCTTAAAGTTAGCTAATAAAGCAACACATATAAGGCTACAACAAACTTTACAAGGCAATAATGAAATCCTGTTATTATTATGCAACATTGTTGTTCCAATTCCACCGGTTAGAACCGGCACGGTTAACCTGATACTTGGATTGTCACGGGACCAATTGAAGCTTTCCTACAGTAACCCGGTCGGGGAGGAATAAATGAATTTAGGGTAACAATTTTAACCCACACTTAACTTTCGCTGACGCAACGAGCCTAAAAACCGAGGTGTTTCTGTCTATGGCGTTGCGTCTTATTAAACGCAACGTTTTGTTTTGTTAGAATTTCTCTCATCTTTGTGAACTTTTACTGTTAATTTTCGAAGGATATAGGATATTTTCAATGTGTATACTTTATTATTATAAAATTTAATGTCTTTACGTAATAAGTAAAACTGAGGAAAATTGTGACAAAGAAAACTCTTTTAACCCTTTGCCTAAAGTTTTTTTTAAATTGTGAAATTAGGATGTAATTAATAAACGCTTAATTGATTTAGTTGTGTAATATACAAGAAACAATTTGTTTGTTTTTTTTAATATGCTCGTCAAAAGTTCAGCTTCGTTCATTTATGTTCAAGAACATAATAAAAGGTAAGGAGAAAGTGAAGGAACAAACGAATGTTCTGTTTAGTTTTACAAAAAGTGCCTTTAGCTTCGGCAACAAATCTTTTTTTTCACATCCTGAGCATTTTGTTAATACTCGTTAGTTAATACATTCATCTTTATAACACCTTTCGGTATTTCTACACGGTTAAAGTTTAAGAAAATTGTGAACTTAATGTGTTTTGGATATAAATCCTAAATTTTCTTATGAAAACTTTTTTGTTTAAATCTACATATGCGTCATAAAAAACTTACTAATGTTATAAATGCATAAGTTTAGATGGATAGATTTTTGTTAGAGTATGTAGCCTAAATGGTTGAACGGATCTCGAAATCTGGCACAGACGCAGATGATAGTATGGAAGAACACATAGGCTATTTTAATTCCGCGCGGATAGAGTCGCGGGAAAAAGCTAGTAAATCATAAATAAAAGTGCCAAAGCAGTTAAATAACATCAAAGTTAGAACATAATTACCGTTTACCGCTAATTGACTGAGTTGAAACTTTTAAATGTTTAAACTTGGTATACTGTAAATCATAGCGATATTCAAGGTAATAAATATCAAAAGCGTCCAAGTCGAATGAAGTGAAACGAAATGTTGTATGAGGCCTATTGTCTAAAGTTTTTGCCACTCCCAAACTCTCGAACTCAACTTGACTATTAAACTTTAGACATTTCGGCGTTGAACTTTTTAATAAATTCAACCAAACTCAACGACATTAGATGCAGCCCTCGAACGACAAAGCGATGCCATTTGTGGGCCGTACCTTCATCTATCACAGTGACATGCAATCAAACATTACAATAAAACTTCTCTTCCGAAAATACTTGAAAATAATTTACCATTTAAATACGGGAGAGGGTGATGGTGACGGAATCTTTGACAAAGACTTTCGCCCCGGGGTAATAACCAAGAAGGTAGGTACAATTGCACGCTTCTAAAAAGGTTGGCATAACAGAATGAAACAACCGAATGCACCGACGAGGGTACTTTAAAGGAAGTAGAATTTGTTACTGAACGAGCGCTCTTTCGACTTTAATATTGAAACTTTTCCAACGAGTATTTTCAGACCTAGCAGATTTTCACATGCAAACGCGAGATATTTTTTAAAATGATGCAAACAAATTGTTTTGAATTTAAAAAACTAAGATTTTTTTATACTTTACTAGAATTTACGATAGTTATTTATTTAACGTCGCTTTTAAAATATAATGGAGCACTTAACTTTATCTTTACTAATATTATAAAGAGGAAAGATTTTTGGTATGTATTGAAATAACACAAAAACTGGACCGATTTCAAAAATACTTTCATCATTAAAAAGCTAAACATACCTTGATTGGTAACGACCAATTAGTAACATAGGCGACATTTATTATGGTTTTTTTTTTAATTTTCCGCAGACGCAGAACAACAGCTAGTGTTAAATAAATCTACAATATATTAAGATCATAAATCACTTATTTTTGAGTTAAAAATATTTGCTAGAATAACTATAATGTTGAAATTGCTGAGACATTATGAGGGTGCAGGATAATCAGGATGGAAGCTTAGGAAACAGATGTGCGGAACACTTCGGAACTCATAACTGTTATTGAAGTCATCATTGTCTCACTTATTGTGATCATTTTTGTTATGTTCCACTTTGCACCTTCAAATACATTCGTGAATTAAAACACTAAATCAAAAGTGTTTGTGAATTTAGTTTAATAAAATATTTAAAACCTAGCTACGTTACGATAAATAAGTAAGGAAAAGGTGGAATAGGATAGATCATTGCATCAATTTTAGCTGCCTTCTAAATCAATTAAGTTCAAAAGGGGAAGTTTTTATTTAATAACATATTGTCAACAATTTTTGGAAGTTGATAAAACATATTACATTACATTACATTTAATCGTATCATAGTTATACAATAGATCATTGTGGAACATACCTTTTATGATTTGTATCTGGGACGTCGCTATAGTAAGGTGCTCGGTGATAATCGACAACGTATGCAGATTACCTTGATTGTTCTCAAAATTGCGTTCCCGTTATACACGTATACCCTGTGATAGAACTTCACAGAACATTTCCATATTAAATAATAATGTTAGGAAACATATACTATAAAGCCTTATTTATAGAAATATTTAAAATTTATAAGCTACTAGCTTTTGCCTGCGACTCCGTCCGGATGGATTAAACAAAACAGTAAAAAGTGAGCAGCTTATGTGTTCTTCTAGACTATACTCTACATCTGTATAAAATTTCATCTAAATCTGTTAAGCCGTTTAGGCTACAAACATCTGTCCATGCATTGTAAACTTTTGTATTTGTAACATTAGTTACTATGATCACAGATAAACATAGAATACGTTGAGATTAAATAAATTTCCACAAGAAAACAAATCAATAGCGTTGAAGCTCTTCTAAAGAATGATTTATATGAGCGAAGAAAACTGTTTATTATGCTAAATTGAACCGTTATGAAGCAACTAAGGTATAAATTACTTATTAACATAGACTGGTAATAGAATACTGATAGCATGAATCTATGACTATTATTGTAGTATTTTATCCATATTAAAATCACGTAATCATACTAATATTATAAATGCGAAAGTTTGGATCGATGGATGGACAACAAACATCCATCCACGTTTGTTAGAGTTTGTAACCTGAACGGATTTTAATGAAATTTAGTATAGATGTAGAGGATAGTATGGAAGAAAAAATAGGCTACTCACTTTTATTTTTTTTTAATTCCACGCGAACGGAGTCGCGGGCGAAAGCTTGTTAGTCTATAAAAAATTATAAGCTTTTGAAAAAGTCAATCAACGCTCCAGACTAATATTATCCCTATCTTTTAAATAGGAAAAGTTTATTTCAATATAAGAAAACTAGTACGAAGTTATGTCTTTTATAAAACAATTAATCAGTTGCAGGTGTTTATTAAAGTTGAAAAAAATAAGGCAACTTTTCAATTTGTTCGTCTGCGAGTACCGAGCTCCGCTAGCCGGCTAGACTTGAACAATTTGTGCTCTAGTACACTTAAGTTTTTTTAGGAGATAACTTCCTGCTTCGTGCCATTGTTAGTGCACACTTTGTTGGAGCGGGAACACGGTACAAAATTAATAAAAAAATGTTACACTATCCTTTGTATTAGACGTGTAGAGCTATTTCCAATAACACTGTATGTCAGTTATGTTGGGTTGCTGAAGTTTATTTTTTTTACCTTTACCAAGTGATTTATTAGTATTAGCTATAGCTATATTTTAGCGAAGTGAAACTCTAGTTACGTACATTGGAAATGGATTTCATGATGTTATGGAACCAGAAACTATCGAATGGTTAAATGAAACTGGGAAACCGGTCATTAATATTGCAGATAATTTATGAAAGAAAATTGTTACTGCTTAGGTTCTTTTTTTCTTTGATGTAGGGTATGTTGCCACTATTGTTATCCTGTCAAAAACAAATTAATAAAATAAAACCTATCGTCTGGGAATTCGTCAGCGCTGAATAAAAATAATAACATAAGTTACTTCCTCTAATAAACTTACAGTAAATGTCGCGTCAAATAGTTCTAGCTTATTGATAGACCGGGAAAAATCGTCGATTTACAGACATCAAAACAGACATTAATTTTATGGTTTGCCTTTTCGATAATGACTTATGAAAGTAACACTAATCATGTTTGTGAAACATTCAACGTTGTCTACTCTATTTTATTAATAAGTATAGATATAGACAGACGATAGTCTCATGTATTTTAAATATTTTTTACTTTTGTTAAGTTATTATAGAAATATTGTATAGAGTTAATCCGAAAATAGAAAATTATTGTAGGTGTATAATTTGATCTTTTGCTACAATCATTTTTAATGTCGTAAGTATTTTCGTAGACGGTACATATTACACGGGGTCTCGGGGGAGAGGATCGAAATTAGACGAGACCGTGAGTTGGGACGAAATAGAAAAGCTGATCACAATGTACCGACATCGATTTCTTCTTTGTTTCTATGACAACACTGCTTAATATTTCAACAGCAATTATCCACAAGAACTATTTTTATTTTTACGTCAACTAATATTTGAAGAGGGTACAAAGAAAAAGTAAAGGTTGGGCAAATAAATTACAAAGTATTTCTAATTCATTGGAATATTTTATATTTTCTAAACCCAAAGCAGCTTTTAGGAACTCTAGAAATCTCTTTGAAAATTCTGTAATAAAAAGTTTACGAAAAATGTTTCAACTTTGAAACTCTCAACAAGCATTCAACATTAAACATGAAATATAGAAAAAAACTCTTGAAGAATCTCGACTCTTGTTTTTAAATGGACTCGTCCTACTTTTAGTTTTTCAGTTTTCATTGCGGTAACGTTGGTTCGACCGCTGTAGCACTTTAATTTGAAACAATGAGCCCGCCGGTATTGGGAGGAAAATGATGGAAGTGAAATCTTAACGTGAAAACCCGACATACGAGTATATGTGTTTGCCGCATGCTACAAAAACGTGATCTACAATTGTACTTGTTACGACGTAGACTATCTACTACTACGCCGTAGTAAAGTAGTACGTACGTAGCTCAGCAAAGAAAATGAAACAAAATTCAAGGTCACGTGTTAATAAAAAACTCGAACACACATTCAGAAGACAAAGCATTTTCGAAAGTTATAATAAAACGATAGAATTTATTCAAGACCATTTTACGAATAACCAGCGCACGATGTCAACGTCGATCTCATTATATTTCTTGGCTCACCCCATCATTCGTCTCTAGTGCATATTGAATCTGAAATAAACCACATGAAGGGGAAAATGCTTGGCTACAATGGCGAGAATGACAGCCTCGCGGGCCCGCAGAAGCCTCTCAGGTGCTACGCGGTACCTTTTTATTATTTACGTCGCATTTTCAACGAGTGTTTGCTCTGTGCTTTACTTTGATTTTGGAAAAGTGGCGAGATGTAAACGTGTGATCTGAATACGTGGGGACGATGTTACATTCCGTTTTTATGGTAAGTGCTTGCGTTGCGTTAGTGAGCCCTGTGTGTTCTGTTGAAATACGAATTGGTACTTTCTGAAGGCTTTGTGTTTACGACAGTTTAATGCTTCGTGTAGTTTTGTACGTGTAGTGTTACACCGTTGACAGTGTAAACTATCAGTCTTAATACTTTCTGGTTTATATCTCTGGAATATATTTAATATCTATACTTATATTTTTGCTATATAGTCAAACATATTACAGTTTTGATACCCTTTATGAAATTACTAAGTCTTATTTATGAATTAATAGTAAAGTAAGAGAATTCATAATATTTCAAACATACTCGGAAGTTAATCGGGCTTGCGGATTCACTGAACATGTACAACATAATGAATCTAATTAGGGAGTGCGTGTTAATTCGTGCAGTTATTTATTGCGCGCGGGAGTTATAACTTTGCGTCGAAACACGATGTTATATTCCGAATGAATAGGCTACGGTAAGAGAGCATTAACTCAACTCAAAGTACGGAACCGCGCTCCGACGCCCGCAATCATTGTCAAAGATTAATGAAAGCAGCGGCGCGCGACGAGTTTTGCCGCCATTAATTTTTAGCCACTTGTCGGTTTTAAGAAAGACTCTCAATTCCCTTGAAATGAATTCCGAGTAATTAATAAGGTCTGATTCGAGAGATTTATTCTTTTGCTTGATTTATTTTCGTTTCGCGATTTACGAGTATTTGTCAACGTCAACTTTTAATTCATCAGAGGAGTAACTTTTTTAATTAAAAAAATATTTGCAGACTCGTTTTCAGTGAGTCAAAGTCACTTTGACAAGTTTTTTGTAAATACCACTAGTCCAGATTAATTAAACTTAATGATTATAACACTTATCAGAATATTTAGCATACTTTTTCCAAATCTAAAAAGATTATATGTTATAACAACTTGCTAAAACACATGTCTTCGCTACGTCATCTATGTATTAAAATCACGTCTCCCCGGCATAACATCGGCAGGC
>NW_013525381.1:1066944-1107695 GCF_000836215.1 Papilio polytes | reverse complement strand
AAAGCTTGCGGCTGCGGCGCTTTCGTCGAAATAATCACTTTAATTTCACCAACTCTTCAAGCCACCCGTTAGTTATTAACTTCAGCTATTAAACGATAATGGAAAACACAAAATCATCGTCATCAACTTGCCCTTGTCCCTATAGAGGATTGGCACTGTTTTCTGCTCTTCAATGCGTTTCTATCAGCCGTCATATCTGAATTCACTCTCTTCTTAGGCACATCCTCTTTCACACAATGCATCCATACTTTCTTTGGTCTTCCTCTGCATTTTATGGGATTCACAGCCATGTTATGCTTTCATAAAATATAGTCTTCTTTACCTCTTATGTTTTAATCCAATTTGCACAGTATAACCTTACCAATATGGCCGTCGTGTCGTCGAACTAATGCAAACACCCTTATTTTTGACATCCGACTACTATCCGATTATTAACATAACCAGCAGAATTACGACATTTAAAACAATGATATAAATATTTAAATAATGTTTTGGATCGCAATTACAAAGCTTATATCGTTATTTAAAATTATGGCAAATGGTATTGATTTATAGAACAGACTAAATAACCTTCAAGAATACAGACTACATCAAAGTAGTTAAAAAGCTAACAATTTGTAGTCATCCACATTAAATGTTAACACTAGGGAGACAAAAAATAATTCTATAAAGGTTCGATATTTTCAGGAATCTTTTCTTAGTATCCGTCACGTTCAGAGTTATCTCTTTTCGATTAGGATCCTGAAAATAAATTTCAGTGCAGTGACGTTTCCAGAAACAAAAGGGTTGGGCCCGGTTACTTTTAGAGATTAATTCTCTAGATAAAATTTCACGCTCTGATTGTTGTAACTGCGTTCCGAAGTGGCCACTGTAAACTGATATCAGTAAAGTTACATAGAGTTTAGAATATTGTAGAGAAGATTTTTTTACTACGATTACATTTGTTATAGAAGTTGATGGCATATTGTAGACAAGAAATGGATGAACTGACTAATGTAATGTAAAGTGTGCATAGAATTACCATGCGCAGTATTAAACTCGCATTCTTTTAAATAAAGCCCGACGACAAATCCAAAAAACTCACCAATTTTTTTACAAATCCAATACTATTAATAAGAATGTACACAAATCAAATCTTAAACCTGCTAATATAACGTCCATGTCTAAAAAGTCTCAAGTCTGTGTTTTAATTTGGCTCAACGGGTGGAACCGGAGAGGCTTTGGGTCCCGGTGGGCCGCGAAACTCTGTCTTTTTATGGTTTTCTTTCAAGGCTACGGCTCTTTAATGTACGTTAAGGAACATTTTATCTTTCTTAGTTTCTCTTGTCAAAGGAAAAGGGTACAGCACTCTGCGACAGACTTCAGATAACGAAAATAAGATAAACCGCGACCCGCTTTATCAAGTTTTCCGCTTACCTAAAATATTTTCCTATTTGGCTTAAAATAAATAGATTAACGTCTATTTATAGTTTACCATAACCTTTTAATGTTATAAATATGAATGAAAATGTTAATAACTAGCTGCTGCCCGCAACTTCGTTCGCGAAATTAACAAAGTGATAAAAATCATACCCTATGTCACTTACAGAAAAATTACTTTTCTAATGGTTAAAGAATTTTTAAAATCGATCCAGCAGTTTTTACGTAAATCGAATGCATGAAATACAAATATTTCCTTTTTGTAATGTTAGTATAGATTAAAACAGTTTGACGAATTTTAATCCTATGTCATTGTACTTATATATTTTCTTAAATGTAAAAAAAAATAGTCCATAGTTGTAGGATTTTTCAAAATATTTCCCATTCTCATAATGCATTACAATTTTTACAAGTCAATTTTGCTTATTTTTCCCAAAAATATTTAATTAAAAGAAAAGACAAAAATAGTGCACTTTATTAAGATAAGAAACATACGAGTGGGGTTTTGGCGCCAACGAGTCGCCCCATTCGGGCGAAATTGATGTCATCAAGTTCATTATATAAAATTATTGCATTTGTGTTTCATTCACAGAGTTACAAAAACAACATGCTTAAGGATGGATTATATTAATGACTATAATATTAGTAAACACGTGTCTATTTATACGCAGGTAACTATAGTTTAAACACTATTTAAAATATACGAGTACAAGTGTTCCAGGCAATCGTACTTTATCTTAGTTCAGCGAATCGTTAAAAAACAAGAGAAAATATGAAATAGAATAAATACAAAGAGTTTAAGAAACAGAACATGATATAAATTGTACAAATAACTAACTGTTGGTCGCGACTTCGTCCACCTAAAATTTTTAAACAAAAAAACCTAATACTCACAGACAAATTACATTTCTAACGGTGAAAGAATTTTTAAAATCGGCCCAATAGTTTTTGAGTTATTTCAATATATGCAAAAATACAAATCTTTCCTTATTTATTAGTATAGGTAATATACTCGTAAAATGTACTTTATGTACTTAAACAACTACAATATCAAATTATATCCCACATAAATATTTTTCAGAGAGATGTAATGTGCTTATGTTTTTTTCATAATGTATTTTCAACTGGAAACAAAGGCGGGCAGACAGCAAAAGGGACACATAATGAGAAAATAAAGATCGCAGTTGCTTTGTCAGCCTCAGGCAGGCTATACGATGCAAAGAGAAATGTTCACGGGAAGAGTTACCTCTTCTGCGTACGTAGTGGAAATATTTTAGCGTGTACAGGATCACGTCAGGTGTAATTGAAATTCTAAAGAGAGAAAGAGAAAGAATGCTATGCCAAGCCATCAGAAAGAAAAGAACAGATTAGTCAGTTTTTTAAAAGTAATGAACCAAGAAACTATTGGTGACTTACTTTTAGTTTTAGCGTGTTGTTTTGAATAATTAGAAAGACTATTAAGATTATAGCCTCTTAATTTTCATTGACATAAGACTAGTGCAAAAGAAATCAGTCGCAGTACAATTGCCAAGTTAAATGCAGTATTATTTTTTGGTTTGAATATGATTTTTTTTTACAGTGGCAACATTCAATATTAACGTAAACTTGTTATTTATGCAAGCGCCGATAATATGCACGTGATGCCGGCTACATTTGCAACTATTTAATAAAATATTTCACAGTCGTTCGGCGCATTGATGTCAGTTGCCAAAACGAATTCCACTCGACGCAATTCTGCGTTTATTTACAGTGAACATGACTACTGTCTGCAAGTAAAAATTGTTAATTAAAACGTTGTTGAAATGAGCAAGATATTTTTGTTAAATGTTTGGCGAACTTGATTTATTTTTTATGCAATTTTATATTTGCGTTACCTTATCATGTAAGACGCAATTATATTTTTTAAATGTAATTTCAGTATCCGGTCGAGAGAAATAATTAAAAAAGAAAATCAGCACATAGAAGGGAAAGGTAGAAGGAAAGGTTACTAAATGTATCTTATTTTTTACAATTTAACTTTTTCTGTATTTTTCTTTCTTTGCAACGATGGGTCTTTCATTTATGTACAGTTATGTACGAAAGTTGGATATTTCAAAATAAAGTAATCAAAACACGGTACACGCTAATGCGGGCTTGGAGCAAAACATGTTGAGGGCGAGCCATTGTCATCGGGCCGCCATTCTCCTGAATAGCCGATAATGGAAGCAATTAAAATGTATGGCAGCTTAACTGCAATACCCTGCAACGAAATTAATTTATAGTTACGTTAAAATAACCCCAATTTTCTGATACCTTCGTTCTTCCCCTCGTCTTCTTGTACGCTATTTGTAATAAAAACTTTTAAGGGTTCGGTTACAGTCTTAAAGACATTTTAATTGAGTCTTTAATACGTTAAAGGATGTTTAATTTTGTTATTAAATGCTTAGCCTTTTTAAGCCTATTCCAAGTATAAGCATTTGCGATTAAAATAAAAGTTTCAGTGAGTATTTTGATTATAAATTCCTACGTAAATTCGAAAAAAAAATGGATTTAATTAAACGTCAATACTTCAAACCCTATGACAGCTGGGTGAAAAGAACCATTCTTGCTTCGCCCCATCAAGGGGCATCGGTAATTAAAGGCGATTGTGAAATACGTCCGTAGGGTGTATGGTAATTTTCCTCGGCCCATATCAATTTATTGTCACCCTAAAACAGCCAATTTGTCCCTTCACACTTCCCTACGATGACTTCCAATTAGTGGCTGCCTCTAAATGCCTTTAATGTCTCAATACTGGGTTTTATTTTGCGTTAGGACATCGCGAAACGATTGCATACGCCCCACAATCGCACCATTAGCTTTTTTTTATTTTACATAAAAGTTAATAAGAATCTCGGCAGCGGAATAAAATTCGTATTTAATTTAAGGGTTAATTTTCTAGTTAATTGAGTTTGTAATTAACTGTTCCTGGCCGTCGTTACACTAATTAATTTTAACATTGTGATATTTTTATATAACAGTAATACGTATTTTCACGTATTAACCAACCTAATGGTATAAGACTAGGCTAGTAAAACAGAAATTCAAGTACATTGTAAAGCATAAATACGATAATTGCTTTCGAGACATGCGTATACTTGTATCTGGTTTCTATCAAAAACTTTTAAAATTATTTAAAATATTGTAACATGTAAAATCTTCTTCATAAAAACGTAGTTCTTAATTTATATATAAAGCTAATTACATGACGGTAGAGCTATCGAGGGAGTGGATAGGGGCTGTTGTAAGACGACGTAATTCTATTAAAAGATTAAATAATTCAAACAAGTTCAAAGGAGATGCGCTTTCACAAGTAAAAGGAAGCAAATAACTGCAAAAAACAGGGGAGAGGGACCTGAACGTATTCGTTTAGCTGTGGTTACAAGAGTCGAGAACATTATATCGATACTATACATGTAGTGAAAAATATTTTTTTTTACGCTTCCAAACAGAACTTTGCTTAATACTTAATAACATCATTTAAGTACTATTAACAAATGATTTAAGACCACCTCTGTGTTTCCCGCCGCTCGTTTGCCCCTTTCTCATATAAAAAGGCAATGTTTCTCAAATCGTGTAACTTTCTATCAGTTCAGTGTAACTTTATCGATAAAAATGGTACATCACTTGAATAAATCGCTGTGCAATGGCTTTCAAACGAAGGGGCTGGTGCAATAAGGTGAACAAATTAGAGCAATTTAACTTTTGAACGTGTCTCGTCCGACTGGATGTGGCACCGAGGCTGCAGAGCGCAGTTTAACGAGCAAATGAATAGGCAGGCGCATAGATTTACCTGGTGAATGCATTATCATAATTATACACTTTATATCTGCACATTTAAATTGTTGAATTGAATCGTTCATTTGTTCGTGAACAGATTACATGAGATGTGTAATTAAATTGTGTTACCAAATTAACCTATCATTATTTAATGTAATTTAATGATTGAAATTTAAAACAAAGAGGCAATGATTTTTTTTCTTCATATAGTTATTCTAATTAATATTCATTCAGTATATGTTTACTCATAGAATGAATAGCCCTAAGAAAAAATGGATAACGTAAAAAATTGTGGAAAACCTGCCACAAGCTCGTTCCTTTCCATATAATTTCCTCTGTCTGCGGGATTAAAATTTTTACTATTAAAAAATATTTTCATTAGATGGAATATCAAAATTCATAGTTTAGTTATGATGTGAGCTTTTCACAAAACGTTGTACAAGAATAAAAAGAAAACCGTCTTCGGTACAGATTAAAGATTAAAAAGTCAATAACGTTGTTTTCTTTCAAAGATTCTTTACGAGAGAAAAACATTTTAGCAATTAAGCGAAATTTTCTTTGAAATTATGGTAAAAACATCCCATTGAGTGAAAGATAAAAGATATCCCGGCGAGGCGATCGTTGATGTAAATAACGAATTCATTTCTCGTGAGCTTTATTAAAGGAAAATTACTTTCATAAAATGTTTGTTGGAATGGTTAATTTAGGATTATCCTGTAAAGAATAATAAATTCGCGTTTGGATTAACATAATCATCAAAGATCTTTAAACGTTTGAATCAGGAATATTATGATTTAACCAATATAAAGCGAATAAATCTATTGATATTTCTCCATGACTGTCTAGGCATTTAGATCGAATTTTGTATTTCAGTCAGATTTGGCTCTAAATGTGGCTTTTTCTTATAGATTAAATTAAGAATTCTATTTTAAGCTGTTCCCGTTCGGCTTCATCCGCGCGAAATTATAAGAACTTTATTTTACTTTTTACATTTGTCAAATTCTCATTAGCAAATGTCAAAATTACCGTTACCATAATAACCTTGCCTCCTTAATGTTGGCAACTTGTAGTTTATGGTCCCTTTCCTACATGAAGGGTTTTTGCAATTTATTTACCTCCTAAGTTAAATATCGTGAAAATTTATAGCCTAAAGCGTGTCCTAAGTATAGGGCTTTTTATTATTATTATTTAAAATAATTATTCAAAAACATGCAGTGATTGCTGACATCCTAAGCCACGAAGTAGTGTGTGTTTACAGACACAGCGATGACTAATTATTACCTAGTTTAAATTATTCAGCACTACGTGTCGAAGAATGTTAATATAAAATCTGAATTATCGGTGTCCTAACGGATTGTTTTCAACTTTCCCTTTTAAATTTACCATAAAAGAGTTGTGAGGTGAAAGTTGTCAGCGGAAACTTAATGGGAACAAGAAAGTTTAATTTGAGTAAACAATGGCAATTTTGAAGTTAGCTAATACGGATTTCAGAATCCAATTGAATTTTCGAATTAATTCCATTTTTTTGTTGAACTTTTCAGACGGGTTACATTTTTCTAATTTGATTTTATAACTTTGGTATTTTTGGTTTCTTGTATTTCTAAATACTGTTACAATTATAATGTCATTTATAACGTGTCAAAATTATGTTTATTATCTGCGTAAAACGTAATTCTATACTACAACTATAACTACAAGGCAGGTAAAAGTTATGTTTAAGTCCTTAAATATTTTTCTTAAGAGCACCATATCACGAGAATTTGTTTTCAATAAATATAATATAAATATCTTAGATAAGTATGAAGTAATAAAACTGCATGACGACTGGCTTCATTAGTAAAAGTTTTCCTGTCCCTCAGGATAAAATGGAAACAAAGAGCGCCCCTGACAGCTCCCTATTGTGCTGAAGGCGCGGAGTAAAACTCCAAGATTATTACTACCAGAGCCCACTTCGAGATTCAACATGTAATTTTGCTCGTTGTATTTCTATGACAGATATTCCACTGACATACTAGCTTTTTCTGTCATTTGCATAATATTTAAGTTTTGATTGATAACTTAATATTTTTATTAGGAATGAATTTTACTGAAAACAAGTGAATTTTACTATGTTTTGTTATCTCATGACGACTTATTATACAAGTGAATTACAACGCGTATTTTCATAGATTAACAGAAATGTACTCCATTTCAATTACATACTGTATAAACATGTTCCTTTAAAATAATTTGGAATACATGGCTTACAATCTTTGAAACACCGTAGTAATCAGGTACTTTTTAACTTTGTAGACATGGTAATATGTATTTCTCTATAATTTCCTAAATGACGTCATAACGTCTCAAATATGCAATAGCTACATGAAGACCCCAGCCGGTATAAATCGACGCGTATTTAATGAGTTTCCTGCGTCGTTAGGGAGCCCCGGCAATAATGCAGCGCTATCATCACACGACATTATCTAAATGTCGCTGTAACACGTGTGACTTGAGACGTACGGTTACTGGTTCTGTTTTTCGGGGATTTCCTCAACTTGCACGCGAAACCAATGTCGGAAACAACGACAGTATGTCCAGCTGTATTTAAAGTAGATTACCACTGCAATAATGTTAGGTTACTTCTCTTTTACTGTGGTCTTATTGTACTATATACAGATAAAGATTTTATACGCATTGTAAATTAATGTGAAAATGTGTAATGTGTTGGTTTTGAAACCAAGGATATTGATTATAGTTCATTTAATAATTCACTTTGTAAATGTTTATATATTACTTTGTGTGAGCATACTTATTGGAAACGAGGTAGCTTTTTAAAATTTATTAATTTCCAATACTGTCGATAATGTATGAAATTAAATTTGACGTGTTGCTTGCGAGCTCCCGTGGGCGACCGCTAGCACCGCGCCGGGACGAGAGTACATTATTAATGATATAATTTGATTAAAGTCTTCCTATAAACAAAAATATTACATAAATAAAATAAAGTACGGTGTAATAAATTGTTGATATTATAAAATTGTTCAGGTCCTTACTATGTTAGGTCACTAAAATGTATTACATGCTATACAAAGATACTAAAGAATTATATGTCTAGAAGTAGAGTAAACATTATATTAAGTAATACCGCATTGTCTATTTTTGCACTAATGGGTTGTTTGCTCTATTCTAGGTCACCAAAATTTCTTAATAGTGTAGTGTTAAGAACGTATTTTCTGACCTCTCTAAATAAAATACAATACTTGTACCAATATTAAACAAAAGAGGCACTCTTGTAAATAATTATAAAACTATATTTAATAAGCAAATATATTTAAATAAGTCTTTTGTTTGCCGTAAGCCTGTAATCGAGTCATTAAATAAATTGTTGCCGACTCCCCCGGGCGCGGCCGCTCGTGGCTGAAGAACAAAATGTCAAATTAAATTATGCACTTTAACGAGCAATAATTTGTTTGTATGAAATTGCTATATGTTACAATTAAAACACTGCATACTACAAACAAAGAGGTTATTTTGATACTATTTATGATGGTATAATATACCCTACAATAAACAGACACATAGATGTTAAGCAACACATACTTAAAATACCTCATAAATTAAATAAGAAAACTAACATATAATTTCTCACTAATTATATAATTAATATAACATGCGAATAAAAAAAAAGTAAATATGACATGCAGACAGGTAACCCACGTAAATACACGAACAAAATAAATTCAGTCGAACGACAAAATTAATTGGCCGTCCTTTGTACTGAAGCGGTAATTAATATTAATGTATTAAATTAATTGTTACGTTCGACATAGTTTCTGATTTTATTGTTCGTTTTCATTTAAACAGGGCTGGTTAGTTTAAACACGCAAATGTATAAAACGTACCTACGGCGTAGAGGTCTACGCCGTAGACTTTGTTAGAAGTTGAGAGTTTGAGAGGTAAAATTAAAATAAACAATTGAAAATCGCTAACATAGTTGCGTATTCATTATAAGAAGTATTTTTGTATTTAACTATATTAAAATTACGCAACTTTTTCATCACTTCCTATAATAGATATGACCTGCGTTAAAATAACGAAAGGTATGATAAGTAATAGCTTGCCAAATATTAGATGTCAGACTTGAAATATCGTGTTATCATAAAAAAAAAAACAAATTACATGCTATCGCATTTTATTTTACAAAGATTCGTCAGATATGAAGGAATAAATTTAAAACTTGAATTAATATTTATTTATTAAGATAAACCAACAGGACAAGAATCTTACATAATAAGTAACATGCAGATAATTTGTCCTAATTATAGGTTTACTCTACATACATAGAAAAATAACAACAACAGTACAACAGTAAACATGTGTTTTTCATTTTTTTTTGCTAACATTTTTTTCACCCAAATCGTAAAATTAAAATTAAATTTAAGCGATAACCTGTCGTATTTTTTTTAAATACATGATATGGTACATTAAACATGTTTTTGCATCAAAAAACATTCAACATTTCACAGTTTTACAATGTGTAACATGTATAAAATTGGAACACAAATAAATTCAATGCATTTTCTCACAAACGTATTGCATAATCTCAGCAAACTTACGCGCTTAGAATAGAGAGTATATATTTAAAATTTACACGTTTTCTACGAAACAAACTTGTGAAGTGTTCGAAAATTCATGAAGAAACTAGCATTACAAATAGATTACTTAACTCTGTACAACATAGATTCTATATATTATTTTATAGTACATTTAACTTTCATTTTGTTATACTTATGTTTACGGAACATTTTTACTGACTATTTAAGATTATTACATAAATAATTTTTATTCTATACATAATTGGGATAAGACTTCAAAAACCAGTGTTATTACATTTGCAATTCAATACTATCTCTCGAGATTTCGTAATTAGTTTTTTGAATACAACCAGTAAAATAAGTAAGCGATGCAGAGTATAACTACTCCTGTAAATTTATGTCTTACTAGCTTTCGCCTGCGACTACATCCGCATGGAATTTAAAAAAAAAAACTAAGTAGCCCATGTGTTTTTCCAGACCATTCTCTACTTATATGCCAAATTTCAGCGAGATCCGTTCAGCCGTTTAGGCAACAAACTCTAACAATTATCCATTCATTCATCCATCCATCCATCTAAACTTTTGCATTTATAATATTGGTAAGATAGTAAGAAGTACAAATTAATGTTAAAAAGACAATTTAAAAATATCTTATTCGTCTTTAAACAGTGAAGACAGATCATTGAGAAAAGCTGCAATTAACTAAGTTGCAGTAACGGTGCTTCATTGCCGAGATCGCTTTTCTTTGAAATTCTTTGTTCGCTAAGAGTTTTGAAAAATCTTTGTCATCGTGTTCAAATGTTCAAATCGTATTAGACCTATTCTTTGAATTGTGTTGTCGGAAGCAGGAAAATTCATAGTTTTATAATAAGAGAGCAATCCAGTATAATAAAACTTTGTAAAGAAATTCTTAAAAAAACATTAAGCTGCTGTAAGGCCCAACTATCTTACTAATAATATGAACGCCAATGTTTAGATGGATCAATCGATGGATGTTTGTTAGAGTTTGATTAATTTCGATGGAATTTGGTATATAGGTAAAGGATAGTCTGGACAAATACATGGACTATTTACTTTTTTATATCAATAAAATAAATTATATTAGTTTTATAATTTCTCACATAATAAATTTCAACATACTATTTATTTACACCTAAATTAAGAGACCACTTTCTTTCCGAGATGTACTTACAATTACATTCTCTAGACGATAATTATACCCCTTTAAATTTAAGATGTAATTTAACAAAACCACCCATTTGTCCTCTTTACCATTATTTGAGTTAAGATTTAATTTCATAAAATGTCCCATTCGTCCTCTTTACCACATTGTTTCTTTGAATGCACTTAAAAAAACGTTTGTTAATAGAACTTTATACAGTCACTACAAACACAATATTACATTTATTGTCCACAATTAATACACTCATAAAATATTTGTTCCCGTATTTCTGCAACTATTCTCGCATTGTTCGTAAAACAATAGGTCAATTCCATTTTACAATGTCGACGACAAATGAAAAAGTATAATATTTTGAAATAGAAAATCCTGCACTGGAGTTTCAATTAGCTCTGTGGTAACTTTGTGGATGCAGATTAAAATATTTTTTGTTCTACGAAATGAAACTAAAAGTTCCTAGCCGTTTTTGGTAAAATTTTTGAACAAAAACCGTTGTGGTACCAAGCGATAAATGAACGTTAAAGCGTATACTACCTATCTTTGTATATACCGAGGATTTTTTATACTTCGAATTTATATTTTAACAAGTTGTTGCCCGCGACGTCCTCCACGCAATATTAAGATAAAAAAAGTACCCTATAATATGCTTATCCATGTCAGCTACCCTCCAGTGAAAGTCGCGTCGAAATCGGCCCAGCTGTTTCGGAGATTACCCGGAACAAACGCAGCTTGGGGACAGACAGACAGACAGACTAAAAAAAAATTAATGCGATTTTATTATATGTATAATTCTATTCTTGTACATACATGAACGTTATTATGTAATCGATCTTCATTTGTTTCTGAATTAGAAGATCTAATAGAAATTAATTTCCTTTAATAATGCAACCGTGTACTTGTTAGTTTTATCTGTAATATTTCCCATTATTGCATGTTTTTTTCATAACCGAATAAAAGTATCTCTTTAGATAGACATTAATGTGTATCAGTTTGATTATTTGCGATACAATTGTGGCCGCAATCGGTCTGAAAGCGCTTTGTATACTTGGATTGGTATCCAAAGACGCAGCGCTAACAAAGCCGAACGGAGAATGGAAGCGATCTTGACATTCAAAGAGCTTCGATCTATCACTGTCGTTAATTGGAATTTTTCTTTAGCAATGTTTTTCATTTCTTTTCCTCGATCATTACTCGTTGTTTTACTTGGAATTGAATCGTTGTTTTAAATCAAAGAGCAATTATTCCTAATTAAAATTAGTATGAATGGTTTTTATTGGAGTGTTATTGTGTTGTATGGGAGTGTATGGCGGAATGTTGTTGGCATTTAATAAACAATACTAATATTATAAAAAGGAACGATTTGTATTTTTGTATGTATTGAAATAACTAAAAAAATATTAGGACGTTCCAAAAATTCTTTCACTACTAAAAAGATACGTTATGAGTTATTAACATAGGCTTTTGTTTTTTATGATTTTTTTAATTTCACGCGGGTGAAGTCGCGAGCAACATCTTGTTAACAGTATACTGCTAGTAAATGCAGTAGTAAGTTGCGAGTAAATCTAGTATTGGTTGTTTTCAATTACACCTACTTACAACTGAACTATGTGACTAATATGTACATATAAACTATACATAAAAAAACAGTGTATTCGATATTATTTCACTCGAATATTACTCTAGATATAAGTATGTTTACATATTGATGCCAATAGTATTATTCCCTCACAAAGAGTCTCATTAGACCACGTTTCAAAATTGAATTTGACCGCAGGCAAATGAACTGAATGTACAAAAACCACAGCCGCGCTGCCTTGTTTAGGCTATGCATGCAAATGGATAGTTTCATATAAATTATTAACAATAATTTTTAATATTTGCATTTTTCATGACTGTGTTCTTCCATTGTATAGATTCAAAAATCAGCGAGACTTTTATCTAGGAATGTCTGCCATTTTCATTTGTTCTCGCGACTTTGTCCGCGTGGAATTTTAACAAAAAAAATAATAGAATCAGCCTGTGTTACACATAGATAAATTACCTTTCTAATGTTAAAAGAATATTTAAAATCAGCCCAGTAGTTTAGACGTGAAACAAATACATACAAAAATAAAAAAAACTTTTCTTTTTATTATATTAGTAAAGATATCTAAAGATTGCATTGTAATTCTGTCAAAACGAATAATGATAATCAAAAGCACCTGGTATTTTTATAGTATAGAAAATATTTTTAAAATATAAATAAAATTAAAGCATCCGTTACTGGAAAGTAATATATTTGAAAGATCATTGCCGCTATCGGCCTTCCAACTCACTGAAGCTCGCTTTGAGGGGATCAGCTGTTACGCCCCATATGACAAAATATTGTCTTTATTTTGGAACTATGTACTTCTGTTTACAATGAATTGGTTAGAACAAATAAGTATTTACTTTGTGATTATTACTAACGTCATATTATCAAATTAAATCAATTAGAATGTTATCAAAAATTTGGTTTGCATTTTATAGGTGTCAACTAAAATTAAATGATTTTCTCTATTTTACCTTGATGCAAAAGAAAATATAAATTACTATCTTTTGCCGTAATTCCGTCCGCTTGGAATTAAAAAAACAACAAAAGTGAATAGTCTATGTGTTCTTCTAAACTATCCTCTACATCTGTATCAAATTTTATCGAAATCCGTTCAGCCGTTTAGGCTACAAACTCTAATAAACATCCATCCATCCATCTAAACTTTCGCATTTATAATAGTAGTATCATTGTTTAATTAGGTATAACTAACGAGTGAAGAAACATGTGGGTAATGTAAAGTAGTATGTCCATTACAAGATCCGTTCATTGTTAACATTAAATTGCATTAGATTTAGGAACCATGGAGCCGCGTGTGGATGGCGTGTTCATTCCGTACTGTTCACATGCCTGATGCGCATTTTGTTTACTCGTATATTATTGTAACTGACACATAAGATTTGTACAAATTTAAGCGTAGGTTTACGCTGTCAAAACAAATGTCCGTAACTGTTGTTTTTTTAAGTTTTTTTTTTTGGAAACCGTCAAGGACACAGTATATTTATAGACAGATGTGACGTGAAATAAAAACTCTGTAATAAATCTTATTTGTCATCGTTCTTTCGATATTCATTTATTTTATGGTCCTTGTAATATTTGTATTAACGTTTATTATTTTCATAGAAATGAGGGAACTGTGATGCCGAATATATTACAAAACTTGTGCTGTCCAACTTTGCTCACATTTAGTCCGATATTTAATTTCGGCGTTTGATGTGGTAGAGTTTACATGAGTCAGTTTTAATTTACTTTTATCAAACAAGAAATAGTCGAAACTATAGAATGTCATAATTTCTTTCAAACATATGACATTTAAAATAATGCTTTCGCGATATTTCGTTTTAAATTGATTTCATAAAAATAATATTGACATTTCAAAACAAAGTTATAAATCAAAAATTGATATAAATAATTTCTCTCGTGTAAAAAAAAGCAGTAAATTAAAAGAAAATTTTGCAACAAATATGAAAGCTGACGTTAAAAAATTGCATTGCACAAAATAGTTTTTTGGGAAATAAATTGTGCCAATGCAATTAGCAAACCGTACCGATAGCGCGTGATTGCAAAATAAATCTTTTACCTGATCGTTCAATAAAATGGAGTTATTTTACGCAGTCAGCACACGTCACGGCGCATCTGATAACGGGCCCATGGAAACGTGCACTTAGCGTAATTATTTAGCGTAGCAATTTTAAAACGTTTACACTGAAACATTTTTAACTACTAGCTGATTTATTACTTCAATTTGTGGTTTTAGAATGTACAAAAATTAAGTTGATTTTACTAAGCACACATGTTTTTCTTGTCTAATATTTTAAACAAACATTTTTCTTTCAATTACAAAGATAGTATACCTATATTTTTATTAGTGTATGTGTTTTTAGATAGACCTTTTAAACTACAGTGAGCGGTTTATAATTAATGTGGTTACGTCAAAGTAAGATGCAAGTGAACTACATAATGTATGTTAAAGTTTGTGGAGAATTTATTTATAATTACCACTTCTCTACTTAGGTATATTTAGTTAACACCAATCTTCATAGTATTATGCGCAACGTAAATTTCTCAATCTGAACTTTGTTTTGTGACTCGCTGAGTTTCGTTGGTCAGGCTTTAAATATGAATATATATTGAGAAACTTTAGGGTCGCTCATCTCAAGCTGAGACTTTTAATTATTATAGACGTTATAAAGCTCGTTTATAAGCTTATGAATATTATCACAATCAGTTCTAAAAGTTACGTTTTAATATTATTTTAATAGCGAAAACTCTTTATGTCTAGTGGCTGGTGTCCTAGCTATAATTAACTATTCGTTAGTGTTTTTGGTTCGATAATTTCATGAAATGCGTTTTCGAACAACGCAACTTGAACTTTACTCCGTTGAAACTAAGATCAACCTAACACTACTGAATCAATGGGTAACGTTAAAATAAATAGCAACTTCAGTAACCCAGCATATCTTTAATACGTTAACTAACATACAGTTATGCTAAACCTAAGGGAAGTTGATAATAATTGTAGTATTCCGTTGTCTTTCTAGCCATACTAATAGTAGTTACACTACATTTGTATTTGGCTCACGAGATTACCGCCATGTGGCGTATGAAATCGACTACCATGATTCCGATAGTCGTTTCGGTACACGGGGTAATAGCGAAGAGCTTCGACCAACACCTCAAGAAGCTCTCGCTAGACAGTTGAATTAAGGGCCCAATTCAAAAGGCGGTTATTTTAGAAACCGCACGCATAGTGAAGAGGTTCCTGCCTCTGCAGCCCTGATCACTGGTTGCTTGAGTCATCGGATTCCGCAGCCGGTGTTGCTCTATTTTTTATATGATATATTTAATTTTATTTTTATATCAAATCTTGTAAAATGTATTATATAGAAAATAAGAAATAAAAATATATGGAAGTGTTACACTACTACTAGTAATAACACTAACAAATTAGCAATAAACCTTAATATAGTTATTGTAAATCAACTTTAAAGTCACTATAACCACAGCATATCGATTCTAAACAGGGAATTCTGCATGCGGCAAATATTAGAGCGTATTTCCAAACTAAATTTGACCGCGGGCGAATGGACAGAGCTTTCAAAAACCACAATACTACGAGTTAGTCTAGGTTTCCGATTTAAATGCATGCTTTAGTTAAAATAGTTCGCTTTTTCATTTTTCATTATGAGGATTATTTGTGACGTTGTAGACATGAATTTAGCGGTACATGGTTGACGGTAGAAGGCATTTAAAACATAGCATAGTAATTAAGCGTTACATAACGTTTAAGAATTATATTCCTATTTTAGCTTACATACATAGGGTTAGATTAGTTAATATATAAATCAGATATTAATATTCTAGTAGTCGGGTCATTCATTCATATAACGTAATATGAGAATTTTAACATTTCACTGTATTGCACGGTTTTTGCGCATGAATCATGTTGGTGTCGTATATTTAATACAGGGCGCTGGATTCTGTGTCTGCGATCATAAACTTTGCCGATTCAATTACTGCCGCGCAAGTATAGCACAGTGTTCACCTATAAATTCTCAACTCGATTTATACTCTGAGAACATAAAAAATGCATTTAAATCTCAATATCTGTTAAATATTCAATTTGCTGTAACCAGATAAGTATTCATTGTCAGAATGTCAGAATTATGTCGGGTCGTATGTGTCTGTAATGTCTGAGGTAAAAGGATCTTATTGAGTAAGGTGTCAATTGGGACTACCAATAGCCTTAATCGATTTTGGCGTGTAAGGTATCGATTGGGACCACCTAGAGCCTAAAGAGCTAAACCGATTGTTGCGAGCAAGGCACTGATTGTGACCACCTGTAGCTTAAAGAGCTAAACTAATTTTAACAATTAATACCTGTTATTATACCATAAATTAGTATAATATGCTAGCTGTTGACCCGTGACATTAATAAATATGACAAAAATGTATTTTTATAGGCTATAGCCTTTGTTACCGATGCCGTAGCTTTTTAATGGTGAAAGAATTTTTTAATTCGGTCCAGTAGTTTTTGAGTTATTCGAATACATACAAAAATATATTTTTTTCCTTTTTAAAACATTAGTATAGAAATACTAAGATAAGAAAAAGTTAAAAATTCACTAAATTCAAACATGTCAATGTAAATAAAGTCGAGGGCTTAACAGTCGCGAGGCTTCCTGTGATAAAATTTATGAGTGGCGGCGCTAAGTGCGCGGATGTTGCGCTCAAAAGAAAACACGTGAAGAAAATTTTCAGCGTTGTCGTATTTTTACATCAGCACTCTCATATTTTGAATAAAGCTTCACGAGCGTTCTTGTAACAGCAATGTTTAATATTAGTTCCCTGTAAGATAAAAATTCTATCTTGAGAATCTCAATCTCATTTTGTTAAGAGTTCTTACGTTGTCACTTGTGTGAAACATAGCGAAGTCTTTAGGCTCAACTAAACTAGGTTTCAATATTCTGTATTCATAATTTCTATGGCTTGTTTCAATCATATATTAAATTCTTTTTTTTTAATAACTAAAAGTAAAAAAAAAAATGGAGCGCCCTGATTCATTCCGTAAGATTTCTCCAAAGAAGATTGATGAGTTTTGAAGTGGCTTGGATCCTATTTACCATTCAGTAGACATTAACTTGCAGATTTATGTTTCAAATATTTTTCCTTGTAATTTAATTAAATCTGCTATAAATTAGAGTTAAGCTTTATTTGGTTTAGTAAAGGCTTATGATTTATTAAAAAAAACTCCCATGCAAGAAATATAGACGTTTAATATTCTTTCTCGACAGGAAAATTGCCTTTCTCGAAACTAAATAACCACTTTACCTGTACGGTAGTTTGTGATCACATAAGCATGAGAAAGGTAGACTCGAATATTTGAACGAAAAGTTAACAGTTAGTAAGTATTTGTATCTTTTACAAAATTAATGTTTAAAGTAGTTTTAAAGTCTTAATTAGCTAGTTTATTTTACAAAGAGATAGAATGTATTGTAAAAATCCAAGGATAATTACAGGTACGTAGTTTAATTTCAATTGACTAGTATTTTTTATTTAATGACCCTTTGTTATTTTTGCTCATAATTCTATCGTATATGTGTAAAAGGAAATCGTTCACAAACTTAACAAAGTATAGAAAATACCTACAGAAACAGTCGAATGTAATTTTATCAAAATTACATCGAAGTACGTCGCCACAGTACGTGATTTTTGACCGAAGAATTGAATCGTACGAGAATTTCTTACACTAATAGCGGTTGAAGACTTGCGTTCAGCAATTTAAGTTAAAAATTCAAGAGAATTTACGGTTTTCTTCGTAAAATCTAAAAGATATATAGTAATAATGAAAATAATATTAAATAATAACAATTAGAAAATCCATTAGTTCTCCAATTTTCTAAGTAATATGTATTGGTAATATTTTAGAACGATTTTTGATTTGATCGTTTTAAAACTACTAAATATTAAACTTAGTAATGCTGTGACGTCTATATTTGAAAATAGATTTTAATTGTACATGCTCTATACGTATTTACACATACGAGCTAACTTATGGTGAAAGTTAACGCACGTTTACAAGTTAGTTGTTGTTTCTTGTTTGAGATACGTAATTCGCTAAACAATAAATTAATGTTTGGTGTTTCTTTAACACAAGACGAACATCTTGAGGTTTTATCTAGAAACTTCTAATTAGACGAATCTTGAGAATGATGACTAATTAATCATCACGACTAATGGTAGGTTCCTGAAGTTTCCATTTGTTTTATTACCTAGTGATTCATTAATGTCGGGTCGTCGAAGTCGATGGGGGGCCAAAGCTCCGGTGGATAGACGGCATATGTCGAGATGCGAAAAACGTTGTCGTAGCAAACTAGAGGACCTTGGCCAGAGATAGGCCGAAATGGAAGAAGATGCTGGACCAAGCCAAGGCCCACAGAGGGCTGTAAAGCTATAGAAGAAGAAGAAAATGATTGATCCAAGTTTGATCTAAGTTTCAACGGTAATACTCAAGTTACGTAGTTCGGAAACGCATTTTATGAAGTTATCGAATCTAAAACAGTAATGTTTGAATATAGCTGTGAAACCGACCGTTAGAGAAATAAGTTCCTTATTCACTTAAAATATCTATCGAAGTAACTTCCAGAATCATTTACTTAAATTAATTATTTTAAAACGGTATAGACCAGTTCGCGTGTTAGATTTAATTAGAAGCTATTGATTAGTGACTAACCTATTGGATTAGAATCTAGTCATTACCAAAAATATTCATAAAATGTAAGCTATATTACCAACCAAACCAAATATTTGTGTCAATTACTTTTCTTACTTACCAATGTTACCGTTATGTTTGATTTTCTGTTACGCCTGTTACATTTAGAAACGCTAGTTTAAATGGAGAGCTACAAAGTGAATTTGACCGCGGGCGACTAGAACGAATGTTCAAATATGACAATACGAAGGATGTGTTTAGATAGCAATTGCATATGAAAGTTATGCTGCAGAGCAAATATCTCTGGTAAAATTCTAACATTTCCAACTTCCACATCATTTTAAAATAGAAATTTTGTAATTTCTATGAAACCACTACTGTACAATTAATTATACTTTATTTCTTTATGTTTATTGATTATTAAATTGATACTTATTGCTATATTAAACCTCAATATAAGATCTTTTTCGACCGCCATTAAATTTTTATAATTAAATTTTTTTGTATAAACAACCCTTAGTTTGAAGAGTTATACAATAGATGGCGATATTGACTAAGGATATAGTAATCTATTTTGTTGCAGGTTTCCATACAACAAATGTAATTCTATTCAAAATAACTTTGCCTATACAATCTCACAGGCTTTGGAAAACCCTTTGTATACATTGATCGATATCGAAAGATATGTCGATTACAAAGAAAAAAAAAGGAAAGAATGAAAGTGATCTCGACATCCAAAGCGCTCCGATCTTTCAATTTGTTTAATTGAATTCTTTTCTTTGTGTTCCTTTTTGTATGTTTAGACACGACGGACGCGTTCAATGAATTTTAATGTATTCTTTGTATCGTTTGTTTCTCTTGAGTTTGCGTAACAAAATGTAATTACATTTATACGGGAATTAAATACTCTTGTGTTCTGTTAGCAGTTTTAGCATTGAAGTAATTTTTATTACATCTGAAACGAAAAATCACATAAACTAAGTAGTTTAATTGTTTTATAAGAATATCAAAGTTATTAAACAGTTACGACTGTTAGATTACTTTTACTTTCATATTGATAGGTAATACGTATTACCAAAATTACCCAAGAATAACATCTGTGAGATGACCCCTGTATGGTCACAAATATTACAACAAAAATAATGGTTTTACCACTACTCTAATATACGAGTAATCAACAATGATTTCTAGTAATAGTTTTATCCAATTCATTTAACCAGTTGTACAACTTGAATAGGATTCTTAACTTACCTCGAGAGCTGAAAGTAAATACGAAACTCCATTAAGTAACAAGAAATTCTCTGTGAAAGTTACATAATCTGTTCTTAATCTTAGTTTTCACATAAACGTGAGAAACAATGGTAATACGCAGCTAACAAATTTATACTTTGTTATCAGAATACATGTAAAGTCGTCTTTTAGACTTTCGATGAGATTAAAATTACCTTTTCTATATCTATACTACTGTTATAAAGAGGAAAGATTTGTATTTTTGTATGTATCGAAATAACTCAAAAACTACTGGGCCGATTTTAAAAATGCTTTCACTATAAGAAAGAAAATTTATCTGTGAGTAACATAGCCTATATATTTTTATTTCATGCGTGTGAAGTCGCGAGCAATAGCTAGTAATGAATAATTATAATGCGAAAATAATGTATTAAATCTAAAGAGTATTTTAGCGGTAATGTTATCCTAATTTTTTTCCTTTATTTTCATGTCATATCCATGTTGCAAGGCGCGAATAGAATAGCCAACAAAAGAGTTAGTTAAAATCTGACTTACAAGAAAAATAAGTAAATGTTCGTTTAAAAAGCCAATAGGTTATGAAGATCACTTGCCTCTATCGTGTCTTCCAATTGAGTGGATCTTTACTGAGTTATGATCGGTCTTCATTCTTCAATATATCAAGATTGTCTTTGGGAAATGAGCACAAGATACTCGTAAAATATTTTACATACTTTATTACAACACGATAGAAGAAAACATGTTGTTAATACAAATTTTATACTTCCAGATACAGATGTCATGCTTACAATAGAAAAATCAAGAATTGAATAGTTTATTGATTAAAAAATCGTATAATTCGAATTATTTTAGTGTTTTTTTTTATTACTTTTGTAGGGGATTTGTATAAAAACCCATAAGACAAACTAACAAAACTCAATTCTGCAACTTGTTTCTTAAAAAAATGTCGGCCAACTTAAACACCATCCCGGCCTTGGCAAATATTTTGCGTAATTATTCTGTTCGTTGTAATGCTTTGCAAAATGACGTAACCCGAAAGTTTTTTCTCACTAATTCGAAAGCGATCTATGAGATTTCTTGGGGTAGTTTTTGCTGGGACAGGTGATGGATTACTCGGCTGTTTTCTTGTATAATTTCCGGACACTAATTGCCGCGGGCATCCGTCACGGCCTCAAAATGATGAAAAAAACTGCGAGTTAATGTTACGACGAACAAGGAAAAAGGAAGTTATACAAAGCGCTGCTACATTAAGTAATTTTGTTTTGTTCAGTTCTATGTATGTACTTTGCTAGTGAAAGAAATACATAATCACCTCTCTTATCTTTTGTATACGTTTGGATTAAGATATAGTGACACATTATTAAGCTACAACTTTCGGCTCATATGTTACTACCATTGTTTAAAGCCTGCTACTGCTCCGTTTTATATGAACAATCGGATCGTTCAGATAAATCTAACAAAATTTGTAATGCTCAGTTTTTAATTTTGCCCACACACGTTACATTTAGCAGAACGATCCGAATGTTCTGAAAAACTGAACGTGTGTAGTGGGCTTAAGATGATTTATTTTCTCTACTTTTTGACGTGTTATAGATATACAAGACTATATCGAAGAATATTTGCCACACTTATTATTTACACTTCAAATATAACACTAAACTATTATAAAATTATAATTTAATAATAACCATTATTGCCGAACTATTATAAAATATTTTCAGTTGCCTATAGGTATATACATATAACTTTGTTACTTGTCATTAATGTTAATTTATATTATTTGTAGGCTTGTTTTGATTTATATTAATTAACCATTAATTTGAAAATTTGAAGCAAGATGTGTTTATCTGTAATTGTAGTTACATGATGCCACGTGAGTTTGGATTACTAAATAGAAAACAATGAATGTAATGTAATTATGTTGACAAGCCTAATTTAAATAAATAAATAAATCATACCTAGTTTCTTTTTGTGTTTCTATATGATGTACTTACCCGCAAACTCATAATTATATTATATATATTTAAATTTTCTCCTTGTAAGTGAAACATTGTGTTTTTATGAGAATGAGTATTTCTTTTAGTTTCAAATTATATACCAACTGTCTGCGTAATGCTTACTGAAAAAGAATATATTATTGCTTAAGTAAAAGAAACGTGATAAAATATTCCAACAGGTGTCTCACTAACGGAAGTCAGTATTAGGAAATGTTGTCGGCTCCGCAATAAGCAGCGAAATTACATTTCTTATTTGCGCTGTAACCTTCGCCACAAGGTCACGGTTAAGGAAATTACATTTCTTATTTGTACGGAAACCTCGCGTTATTACCGAAGAAAATTGTCAGATTTCAAAAAGAAAATGTATACAATTATTTGTAACGAATATGAAATAAGAATATTACTATTTCACTTTTGTTGTTCTTGTTTCCATTGCAGATGAACTTGTACAAAAGAAATATCTCCAGTATTAGTTTTAGATCATAGGTAAATAATAAAAAGTAGTGTATACTGCTTTAATAAAACTTTATTTTCAACTCAATATTCGAAATTGTAACACCATTCTAAGATCGTAACGAGAGATTACAAGTTCTCAATAAGGCATTTGAACATAAAGGTCACGATTTCCGGCAATGGGCCGAGACCGATAAATGAGTGCTCTTTCCGCCTCCATTACACCGGAAACACTGAAATGAAGATGTCACGATTTCCGAATCAAATCATTCGTTACTAAGATATCGAGAATCTCTTTAATTGTTAACTTACCTTTAATATTCATTAATTAAATTTCTCTTTATTCCACAGATTGACAGAAATTAAATTGATTTATAAAATGTATTTTACATTTCCGTTTTAAAGAATTAATTATCTTGCTGTTCTCAATCAAAAAAAAAGAAGCATTATGTATTTTCTATATAAAAATACATATGTTCTTCCCGTTTTCCCAGTTAAGCTTAACCAGTCTTTAGTGTTTTTGTTTCGACAAATTCAAATTAATCACACATTTCCTTTTGTACGCCTATACAATCTAAAAGTAATTAATTACATCAAAAACGTACGATATTATAACATCTTCAGTTAATTTCTACTAAATCTGAACAATATATTTGTATATTATTTGACGGTGCTTGTGGTAGTCTTTGAATAGCTAGACAACATATTCCGCTTTATTGCTGGAATACCAATAAGTCATGAAGATCGGTGGTACTTTAGTATCTTCCACTTGAGTAAATCTTACCCGCAGAGGGGAGCGACGTAGTTTTACGCTCAATATGATAAAATATCGACTTCACAAAACTAATACGAATACGATATAAACACAATCGTTCGCTTCTTTGATTTATTTGTTTGTATCGAATTGTGAAGCAATTTATTGTAAATCTTCCAGCATTATAAGGAGTTAAATCGTTTGATAATATCTTACTTCTTACTAATATTATAAATGCGAAAGTTTAGATGAATGGATGGATGTTTGTTAGAGTTTGTAGCCTTAGCGGCTGAAGGAATTTCGGTGAAATTAAGTACAGATGTAAAGGATAGTGTGGAGGAACACATAGGCTACTAACTTTTTTTTTAATCCGCGCGGACGGAGTCGCGGGCGAAAGATAGTTAAATATTAACTACAAAATGCAATTAAACTATACAACTCCGTATTTATTAAGATTATTATATAAGCTATTTATTAAGATTAAAACCTATGGAACTCTCCTACTTATTTACTGCGATTTTGCTTTCAAAATATTTGGTCTTTAATTCTCCATAATTTAAAACTCATCTTATTTGTGTTATTTAATTATGCTTTGCCACGTTGTGCGATGCATTATTTTTCGGTAACATTGAGTATTCAGGTCAGTATAACGTATTACGAGCCATGTCACATAAATAGCTGCTCATCCTCGATCAAATGTCGGTTTAATATGACCCTAAAGGAGAGGATTTTTCACATAACTTCCGGGTTATTTAACTATAAGGGCGCATACTACTCTCTTATATAATTCTGTTGACAGGTTTTTGCTATTTACTTTGTTATGCTAGGAAAACACAGATACTGCAGACTATAAAATATTTCTAACACAAATCTGTATTTAAAAAATTGAATATATTTACAATATCAGAACTTGATTTTTATTCTTTGATTAAATTAAGGATATTTTAATCCTCGTATCGTAAATGTTATTCGGAAATGAAGTGTAAAATCTCTTTTAGGGTCACCTCGAACCGCCAATTGATCAAGGATAAACAGCTATCTATCGAGGCCGCCCTCCGGATGGAGTGACCCGAATACTTAATAAATAAAGAGGTTTAACCCAAGTACATGTCCCGTAAATTAAATTTTAATTAAGAGGTTATTTTGATTACCAAGGATCGAAACCACATACCAAAATTGCAGGTTAACGGTTCTACAATTTTTCGAATAATTTTATTTTTTAACTGGTAAATTGTTAATTTAGTTTTATTTTAAGATGCCATTATGGTTTTAAATCTGTTATTAAGAAATAATAATTTGTATGTTACGAAGATAAGCAATCTTTTATTTTATATTTTTAACGTTTTATTCTTTTGCGTTTTTGCTTTATCTTATGAAGCTCAGGACGGACGCGTGACGTGAATTAGGACACTGAATCTACTAAAGATAACAGTGAGTGATCCATCACCTGCGAAAATAACACAGTACATTTTTCAAACAGAAGCCTACTTTGAAATGTACATTTTTTCCAAGACTAGCTGTTCCCGTGCGACTTCATTCGCATGAAATTATGAAAATTTTATTGATTACATTTGTCAAATTCAATTGCAAATGTCAAAATGACATGACATTTTGACAAAGTATGGCAATTTTGCTTCCTTGATATTGGCAGCAACTTATGGTCTCTTTTCCACATTAGGGTTTCTATCCAAAATATTTACCCCCTTAGTTTAATGGCGTGAAAATATATAGCCTTAAGTGTGATGTAAGTGTAGGGCTTTTTATTAAAAAAAAGAATTATTCAAAAATATGTTGTAATTGCTGACATCTTAGGCTACAAAGAAGTGTGTATTTACGCGTTATTACAATAGTATAGATATAGCTTAATTAAATGTTGTTTAATAAACATTGTGTATAAATAAATGTTTTATTAGGATGTTATAACCATTTAATGGAAAAATTTGTTTTAATTAGCACGTATTTTACAAAAGATTTTCTAAACTGAGTAATTAGGGTAGTCTATTGGGATAGTCCGGTTGTCCATAAACTTTTGGTCCCCGTCCTATAATTAAGTCGGCTGGCAAAAGCCGTACATTGTGCTGCGATCACCTTGTCCAATTACTGTACTTCACATAACTGTAGTCCCGCTCAATTTGTTATGGAAATGAGGCCATCGCGTAAATTGTTTGTGTTTAATATTCGCAAGTGTTTCCCCTACTTTGATACAGGAATTTGCAAAATCGATACAAATGAGATACGAAATTAAACTATTTAGTTAATTCGATTCGATTTTTCATATAACTACGACAAATAGCCCGTAACTAAGACGAAGAACAAGAATTAATTTTGCTGTCCTGGAACTAACAAGTTTGAAACTTATATAAAATGTTACTTAATTGATATTTCTTATATAAGAAACCGCAAGACTTAGAGTAATTCTTGCAACTTGTTTCAAATTAATTACGCAAAAATTCAAAGACTTGAGACGATATTGAAATTTCCTCGTGTACACAAGTATTGATTAAGTCTACGAGTTTTGTGACCTTCAGTAATCCTATTTAATAAAAGAAAAATTCTAATCTCATCTTCATCATACACTTACCCTTATCCCTTATCCCTTACGGTGGGCACAGTATGTGCTGCTCTTCTATACATCTCTATCAGCCGTCATATCTGAATCCACTTCTTCACACATCTTCTTTCACACAATCCATCCATACTTTCTTCGGTCTTCCTCTTCCTTTGTCTTCCACATTCAATCTTAACAAAAGAAAAATTCTAATATGCCTACAAAAAAAATAGCATAAAAAATATATATTTAAATTTACTATCATCTTGTTAACTCATATGTCAACATAGTACAAGTTCAATTTGGTTAAAATTTAATTCTTTCTTGTTTTATCCCAGAATAATACTCGGAGAGTCATTTAAAACATGAAATAGTGGAACGCTTTTGATAGGAACCGGTAGATTTGCAACCTCTTACCCTGTTCAATGCAAATACAAGAGGCATCGAGTTCATTCAGATTCCTTTTGGAGCGCGTTTTAAATTCAACTTTCAATACTTCGACGACATCATTACGTTGGAGCATTTTTGTAAAAGTCATTCTAGGGATATTGAAAAAATTCGATATTTAAATAATCGTATATAATGTTTATATAAAATTCTTGTTAACAAAACTACCAAAGATAAGCATAAAAATGTACAGAAAATACCATGAAACTAAAGGTCATGTCCCTTGACTTTGGTTACTTGGGCTTAAAACAAACAAATAATAGTTGATAGGTCAGACCTCCTGCGACAGTCGTATTTTTCAAATGTAAAATGTGTATCACGTAAGTATAAATAATTTTCCTTTATTTTTAAAGATATAATAAGAAAGGTAGACTTGTAGAACGTGTGTAGATGAAATGAAGACGTCTTGTTACCGCTGATTTGTGCCCGGTACGAGTGAATGGAGGCTAATTTCATTAGCGCGTGCTCAACGGATTGTGTGATAACTTCAGCCGGTTTCTCTGAATGCCGCCCGTGGGATCATTATGTACGTTTATAACGTAACTTGCGAGCATTACTCACAAATTGAAGGTGATTGTATTCTTTCAAATAGTTACTTTCTATACTTTAGGTAATAGTTGCTTTCTGTAACACGTTTTGACAAAACTCAATATTAGATATTAATTATAAGCATATTTTAATACAAGATACAAAAATATGAAATTTACAATTTTACTTATTGTTAAGGAAGAAAGTCATCTATTTTAGACATAAAAATTTTGAAATTCTTATTTCCGCGTTTACAAAATACAAATTAAACGACATATCGATCGATGTTAGTGGCGCAAATCCTCCCTTCATTTACATAACAGATTGGACAAAGGTGTAGAGGAAAATTCACGCGTCAATTAAGCAATGAACACAAGGAATACGAAACCTCACCTTGATATGTATAATTGGTATCCAGGAACTATATATAATTAGAGACCACTAAATGATAAGCTATAAGATTTAATGATTTATCTATATCATAAATATTATAAAGAGGAAAGATTTACATTTTTGTATGTATTGAAAAAACTCAAAAAAACTGGACAGATTTCAAAAATTCTTTAACCGCTAAAAAGCTACGTTATCAGCGAGTAACATAGGCTATGCTTTTTACTATTTTTTCTAACTTCACGCAGACGAAGTCTCGCGCAACAGTTAGTTAGTTAAAGACCTAGACATGTCCATAAACAAACTCTATCCTAAACAGAGGTAGTCTCAAAATTGGCCTGGTGAATTTCAGGTAATGAGTGTTGACCGCGTTATGAGCTTTCGGGATTTATTTGGAACATGAATTCAAAAAATGTAATATTCATTCGATCAGGGAGATCTCGTATAAACTATCTGTTACTTTATCCGATATAAAATTCTAATAAATGTATATCATCGCTTTCCATCCGACCGTAACAAATCTTTCCATAATTGGAATGATAAAATTGGGTTGGATTTCCGATATCTGTTGGTAAAATATAAATATTAAGATAAACATTTTCTAAGAAAAATATACCCAATTATTTATCTTTTCCTTTTTCTTGCTTGTTTTGTATCATAACTCTGTTAGTCTTCTTCATTTGTTTTGTCTGAAACAAATGAACATTTAGAAAGTGCAATTCTACTATCGAAATACTTACCAGTATGTCTTAACATTTTAGTGTCTCTATTTTTTCAACGAAGACGAAAGAGATGACTATATAAAAGTACTGTTTGTGTCAAAGTTTATTTGATTGTAGATAAGCAGACATCAAAGTCGGTACCACTGACTGGTCTGTTAACATTCTGATCCCGGGAGCGCGTTCCACGTAACCTCACTAAAGTGATCACACGATTCGTTGAGCGCGCGCTAATCAAATTAACTCCGGTACGCCTCGAACACATCCTTGTAATGAGTTGTTTTCCTTTGTAAGTTAACCTAGAGTAACGGGAACTGAATGATTACATGATTTCAATTTATCAAAATAGATGTGTTTGTTATTTTCCGTATGAAAAAAATGAAGCAATAATATTTTTTTAAAGGTTTTAAGTAAGCGAACAAACGTACGTATAACTAATTATTAAGCGACTAACACTCACGTCTATTTTTCCAGTGGAGCACCGAATAGTTTCCGACTCGTGGGACCATCTTCAGGGCGAGTATTAAGGGGCTTTCTTCGGGGTCACACCTCACACTGAATATAACAATATCTTACGAAAGTTTAAACAATTTAAAATGTTTTAAAAGCTACAGTAGTTTGTAGTAAGAGTTACACTAAAATTAATAAATTTATTAAACCAATGAAAGAGTTGGAGTGTTTGCTGGCAGTGAATGAACACGAGTTGTTTGAGAATACTCGACACAGATTTGCAAGTGTCGTATTACTATGGCTTAAGCATCCTCTCATATTCACGAGATGAGTGTTATCGATAAGAGCGTGCGCACAAATCAAACTAGTCTATCGCACAACTGTTTCGCACATTTTTAAATGAGCAACTTAACAGTTAAATTGACAGCGAAATCAATAATTAACGACCCCACAACAGTAGTGCGATAGCTTAGTCAAAAGTGTACGCCCGCGTTTATGAAATTTAACTCTTCATCGGTTTTCGTTAAAATTTTTGGAGATGAAATGTTTTGTTTAATCTCAGTCACCTAGAAAATAACCAAGAATTAATTCCCTTGATACTTTAGGTTGTATAAAAATTTAACGTCTTCAAAAAGCAAGAAATATTTATCGTCCCTGCTTTCTATGTGTAGTCACGTTCTAGAAAGACACGGATGCCGTGACGCGACGACTACAAACGAATAGGAATTTACTGAAGCTATCTAGCTACCTTAAATAAGTCTAAGTCTAGACTATTGTTTTGTTTTTAAATGAAAATTATGTTCTAAAGACAATCATTATAAGAAAAAATATAGATACGTTGGATAGATCTCTATCTTTTGAAATATGAAAACCGGTTTTAATATTTTTTAAATCAAAATTTTGTTAAATCATTCTTATTGCGTTGATCTACAAAATAATATTACGTGGAGAATTTTCATCAGATATAAAGTTTTAATTTTTTCTCAGTTATTGATAATTTCAAATTTAATACTGTTTTTTATTAAGTTATGTATTCATTTACTATCTGCACTGTTATGTTTGCAAGTCGATAATTGTATTAGAGGTTTTATTACTGGCAGCAAAATATTTGGCTGCGAAAGCAATATCGTCCTCGAATATTGGTTTGTTATGACACGAAATGAGCTCGGGGCGAGGGTCCTTCGTGTTTCCTATCAGGCAATTAATTTCTCTTTAATCTTACATGTTTATAAAATTCTTGCTTCTTAAATATTATCAGAATTAAGAAGATCTTTGGTATCTTGCTTGCCTTTTACTTTGTATTTAGAATGAGAAAAACAAAGCAGCGTTTTTTATAAATTTTATACTACACTACTCATAATGTAGCAGTGAGTTTTCACTGCAAAAACATGTTGTCAACTCAAAGAGGTCTGTTCGGTCGTTCTTTCTTGTTACAACTCAATAACACACTTCAATCATTCATATAATTTATTTCTCTTTTAGATTATCTCCTCAAATACGTTTGCTGTTATATATCCTGTATTCAACGGTTTCTGTAACATCCGGGCATGAAATATTGTTTGGACCGGCTAATAAATCACCCGGCCGCGGTTTCCCTACATCCTTCAATTTAACTTCGAACATGGACCCTTGATAATATACGTAGTTTCTGCTTTGTCACTTCATTTAAAATTACGTGAAATACGAAAAAAAATGATTTTTAAGTTATCTTTAGGTCCGGATTACACTTAACCAACATAGAACAGTACAGTTGCGAAGGCAAGTCATAAGTTGGAATGACTTCCTGGTGTCAATTAGTGTTGATACAATTCTAGTTGATTGCCAGTACAGTCATTGAGTGTAGTGACCAACTGTACTAATCAAGCGTAAACCATTCGTTTTTCAATGAGTTGGCTGGCGTGATTCATGAAACCATAGCCACTACTACTACTAACGATATATTTGTGCGTCAAAACCTTAACATATTTACATTTTAAATATACTTCAGCTCACGATGCAGCTTTTTCTGTATCCATTAGTTGTAAATTCTAGTATTTTTTATAAAAAATTAAGGTAAAAACACTTCACATTGTTAGTGATTGTTTCAAGCGATGTTCGTTGTGGTATTGGAATAAGCTTTTTCTCGTACTCAGATATTCCGATCACGTAAAGACGAGGAAACGGAAACAAGTGACGAGCTCTGGATGTGGAGGTGGAGGTGGAGGTGGAGGTGGAGGTACAATTTATTTGTTTCGTCCAATCAGCGTATTCAGTTGTCACGTAAAAAGATTCGAATGCAGACTTATTCGGTTTTAGTTTTTTTTATCTTTTTAATAATTTTTGTTGGAAGATTAGCAAACTGATGTATTTATTTTTAACTACTTTCAAAAGCAGGAGTGTTAATAATTCGTCTGTAATTTTTTTAAAGTTGTTTTCGTTAACTTTCTTAATATTTCGTGTCAATTTTTTTTATTTAACTATTAATATGTTAATTGTTACACAGATAGTAACTATTTAATACAAGTGTAATTTAATTGAAATAAATTGAATATTTTTACATTAGTCTGATTAATGTATTTCGTTCATTTTAATCTACGCCGAAGCTTAAAAGATGTGGATAAAATTTATCTTTTAAAATGTCGCAGCGATGTCTTGATTTTCACATGGCAGACGACATTCACCTCGGCTAGAGCTCTGGTCCATTAGATTATTGAAAATCTACAAGAATAGGTGAAAAATATAATAAACTTAACTATTTATGTCTCTCCAAGGCACAACATTAGTAAAATTAAAACTCTTACTAATATTATAAATGCCTAAGTTTAGATGGAGGGATGTTTGTTAGAATTTGTAGCCTAAACTGCCGGACGTATTGCGATGAAATTTGGTATAGGTGTTGTGGATAGTCTGGAAGAACACAGAGGCTGTTCATTTTTTTTTGTTTCCACTCGGATTGTGTCCCGGACATAAACTATCCAAAATGTTTTAACTTGACGTGCTTTAGTTTATTGGTAACTGAGTAAAAAACAAATATAAACTTTAACTAAATATTATTGTATATTCTGTCTAGTATAACATCGAACCTGGAACCCGCCGAATAAGCGCAAAGGTCTATTGGCTACGAGAATTATGTAATTCACCAAATTAGATAACATTCAAAGCATAATAAAAGTTACAAATTCATATAACTTCTATTCCTTTTAAATTTTACGTAAGAAAATAGACTTTACAATTAAAATGAATTATTCAAGATTATGATTACTAACGGCAAAAGTCAATTCAAACTTGGCCAAAGCTTGGACGGAAATTCTTTCTTTTATTCGTTTCATGAATTTTTCTGTGTGAAAATTTTCCTTATGCTTACCTCACCTACTTTTAACAGATTAAACATTCTTGATATTACAAAGGAGACGGAGAACATTTTAGGATTTGCGAAACAATATCTCTTTTAGATTAATTTTATTCTTTATTTTAATATTTCAGGCGGCAAGGGGAAATTTCTAAACTAAATAACAATATTTTCACTGAAATTTGAATTTATTTTAATGCCAATTTAAGTTGGAAAACAATAAAATAATTAAAATTCCATTCAATTGAAATAAAAGTAAATTAAATTTTTGGAATAATCATTGACATCAAAATGTTTATTATAGGTTTTTTATTAGAAAACCAAGGTAAATTTGTATCATTGTTACAATAGTCATTGTTAAAAATAGAACTTGCACTAAGAATTATCAATAAAAATCCAATTAGCCGAGTATTCGGTACTCAAAGTTGTACTCTACTGAATCCTATCTTTTCGTTTTTTGAACGTTGTTTATTGAAATCGTAAATTACTTTTCTGTTTGCTCGGCAAATGAAATGAATAACGGAGCCAAATAACCATAAAATATCAACATTTTTTTTAGTTTAAGAGAATCGTTATCGTAACGAATAGATTAAAAAAATACCAGAGGAATGTTATAATAAATTTTTAACCGGATAAGTTTGTAATATCGTAAAACTTTACTGTTATAAAATACTAGCTGTTCCCATACGGCTTCATCCGTATGAAGTTACAAAAACTTTATATTATTGTTTACATTTGTCAAATTCTCAATTCCAAATGTCAAAATTACCGTTACCATAATAACTATGCTTCCTTAAAGTTGGCAGCAACTTATGGTATCTTTCACACATTAGGGTTTTATCCAAAATATTTATCCCCTAAGTTTAATGGCGTGAAAATGTATAGCGTTTCGTAAGTGTAGGGCTTTTTAAAGAAAGAATTATTAAAAAAGTATGCTGTGATTGCTGACATCCTACGCTACAAAGTAGTATGTGTTTACGCTTTATTATATTAGTATAGATATATATTGTTGTCGTTTTTTTTAAAGAATAAAAGAGATGAACATGAATTCATAGAAAAAACGAGTTAAAATCCACAATGAGATTCAACACTAAATAAACTGATATATATTCTATCACCATTCTCAAGTACTTATCCCAAAAGCGAGTCAGGTATTCACTAAAGTTATCTTACGATTCGTTGGACGGGTGCTAATGAAATTAACCGCCTCGCCTCGGGCAAGGATTGTTCGTAATAAGATGTTTTTCCTCTGACCACACACGTATTGCCTTAGGATCTATAAGGAAGTCGTAAAACTTGAAGAAATTTCTTTCTCATAGAGATATTATTTAAATTCTGTATTCTAGCAAAGAAGTGCTCTGAAACAACCAGTTATTTGTTTAACACTTTTCTTTATTGATCATATTATCGTATCGGCCATTGTTTTTTTTTATGTTATATTATCTACATTTACATACATAAAATTTTAAACTTTGAATTTTGTGTACTTGAAATTATTTAAATAAATCCTCATTACGTTTTATATAATGCGTTATAAATCAATTCTAAACTTTTTAATTTCTCGACGTTAATTGCTAGGGGAGTGCGCAATACGAAACAAATCTATATTGTTCGTTGCGAAACAGAAAAATTAATAGGAACATACATTTATGATATTTTTAATTAAAATTTCATACTCTTTGCAGTAACTGGATGTCGTGTTGACGTTAATGTCTTCAAATGTAGAAATTGAACAACAAATTTAATCAAACTTTTTATATCTATACTATTATAATGAAGCGTAAACACACACTTTGTTGCTTAAGGTGTCAGCAATTACAGCATATTTTTGAATAATTCTTCCTTAATAAAAAGCCCTACACTTACATCATGCTTTAGGTTATATATTTTCACGCCATTAAACTTAGGGGTAAATATTTTGGATAAAAACCATAATGTGGGAAAGAGACCATAAAAAAGGAAGCAAGATTGGCTAGTTTTGACATGTCATGTCATTTTGACATTTGCTATTGATAATTTGGCAAATGTAAACAATAAAATATTTTTTTCATAATTTTATGCGGATGAAGTCGCACGGGAACAGCTAGTCGCTTATAAGAATATCAAACCGACTCGTGTAGTTGATAAGAGTTCTTCTGAGGTTGTCTTCATCTTACATTATGCTAAGGTAAATACCTCCTAATAATTAGGCTATTAAAACATTTTTTTGTTAATACAGTTTTCGTAAGTAACAAGTTTCTTAAGAATTTAACGGTGGGAAGAAACCAGGGTTTTACGAGTATCATATTTCTAAAAACTATGAGAGTTTAAAGCTATATAAATTCTTTGTTAATTTTAAACATTGTTTTTTAACAAAAAAAAAACAAACGAAAGTTCGTTAAAAGGAAGTAGTAGGTGATGCTTTAGATTTTGAAACGCGGCAGCTAATATATATGGAACGTTAATTTATACAATTAAAAAAAAACACTTATAGTTAACACCTCAGGATGATTCTGTTATACGTAATATGTATTAAAAATGTTGCCCACTAAACAGTTTGTTCTGTTTACTAATGCAACATGGTAGTCACCTAGCATGGAGTAACCCATTGTTGCGGTTTGCTGTGATAGGCTTAATTCACGTGTGGCTTTTAGCTTTTAGGTTCAGCGAATGCATACACAAATTACTTACCCGCCCGAAACATTTTAATGGCCAGCTTTGATATTTTCATCAATAGAATTTTAATGTTGTTTTTTATAAATGAAGTTTTTTATTCTTTAAGCATATTGTTAATGACAAAAAAAGTGTTCAGACAGGAAAATACGATCATGTATTTGCAACAGACTATTTTACTAATATTATAAATGCGAAAGTTTAGATGGGTGGATATTTGTTAGAGTTTGTAGCCCAAACGGCTGAACGGATCTCGATGAAATTTGGCATAGATGTAGAGGATAGTCTGGAAGAACACATAGGCTTCTCACTTTTGTTTTTTCTTAACTTCACGCGGACGAAGTCGCGGGCGAAAACTAGTATTCAATAAAAACCTAAGCACTTTTATTATGCACTAGCTTTCGCTCTTTACTCCGTCCAAGTTGAATTAAAATAAACCAAAAGTGAATAGCCTATGTGTTCTTCCAGACTATCCTCTACGTCTTTGCCAAATTTCTTCGAAATCCGTTCATCCGTTTATGCAATAAACTGTAACAAATCTATTCATCTAAAATTTCACATTTATCATGTTAGTAATATTGTTAAAAATCTTAAAATTAAAAATAGAATGATAACTACTCTACGCTTTCTGCTCCTCTCTAATCAATGTATGTAATATTAGGACCATATTCGCGGCCATTTACCTAATATCTAACATAAGTCTAACAGTGTAATAAATCATCAAACTACGTGTGCGTAGTTCCAATTAAACTTACGTACGGTGTGACGCGTCGCTAATTTACGCGCCGCTAAATGTTATGATGCGTAGACGTTATTAGATTCGTGAATATCGCTTACTCCTTGATTATATATTCGCTGAACATAGAAATCCAAATCAAATAGAATAAATCTTGCTAATTAAGAACGTGCGCGTTTGACTATACTATCGCATGACTGTTTAGTCGCGCTTTAATTGCTATGAGCTTATGAGGTGAGTAAACAGTTGAGTGGGCTTCGAAACAATCGTCAATGGCACAACAGTTGTGCGATAGTTTGGTCAAAGGTGCGGGCCCGTTCTAAATGTTAAGGATGGTTTTCAGTATCCAATATTAAAGAGTATTATTTTTAGACATGATGAAAATAAATACTCCTATAAAGTGTATGAATTCACTTTTTATATTCAGCTAGCGACTAGTTAATAAATCAGCTGCTCATATCCAATATCTTAATGGACTAAAACATTAAAGCAGAAATGTCTTTCTCGACGTAGCTGTAACTTAGATAAGTTTAAATGCAGTTAAAATAATTTTAAAAGTACATTTCGAATGATTTTTTTTTTTGTAGAATGTTCTGTTTTTATTAAAAGAATAGTTAGAAATATTTAGATGGTCTAAAACTTACGACCGACTAAATTAAAAATAATTACTTTTGTATCTTTTTCACTTTTTTGTTGTAAATTATCAGAAACTAACCGCTCCCGTGCGACTTCATCTGTGGATTTTATGCGTAAAATTATGAAAATTTAATTTTATTATTTTCATGTGTCAAATTATCAATTGCTAATGTCAAAATTACATGACATAAAGACAGACCATGGCAACCTTGTTTCCTTGATGTTGGCAGCAACTTATGGTCTCTTTCCCACATTAGAGTTTTTGTCCAAAATATTTACCCTCTAAGTTTTATGGCGTGAAAATATATAGGCTAAAGCGTGACGTAAGTGGCTTTTTATTATAAAAAAAGATTATTCAAAAATATGCTGTAGTTGCTAAAATCTTATGCAACAAAGTGTGTGTTTACGTTTTATTATAATAGTATAGATAGTATAGCTAAAATTCATTTTTTAAATATGCAATATGTGAATAAAGTTATAACTATATTACAATTCTTTTTATTTTAAATTGATGATGATTGATTAAGATCTGGCAGTTATACGTGTATTATACACGTATAACTGCCAGATCTTATTTGGACACGAAATTAAATTGAAAATGGTAAGCACTCTGCGGACCGCAAGCCAATGATTTATTATCCATGAGCGAATAACTCAATACAATCAGTGTGTTTGGGCTTCGAGGTAACTTATACATTTAAAATATTATTATGTAGTTTAAATAATAATTTCATACACAACAATTTTTTTCAATATAGTTTGTAGTTCCTATTAACCTTTAATTCGATAGTTTCCAGTGTAATAACTAATTTAAAAAAAATCTACTGCAGTAGTTTAGAAGATTTCGTTTTTAGTGTGTTGGTAACAGAACATTTTATGCTACAAAAAAATCCATTTAATTTAGGAATGATAATGGTATTCGGCATATCATTTTTCGATAGAGTACATTGTCTTAATCTATTTCAGTCAAATAGTACCACTACTACTACTCGTACAAATGAGTTTTAAAATAATTCTACTCTTATATTTATAACATATATTTGTCAATATGAATTAAACACAATCAGTAACTGGCTTTGATATGTCTGTGGTTCGGTGAGTACATTGTGTCAGTCAACATTGTTCCTAGTTTACATTAGGGACACGCAAGTAAATTTAATTAGACCACGTTCCGGAAAATCACATAACGTTGAAGATAAACGAGTGATTAAATTAGTATTAAAAATGAAACATTATAATAAAATCTTTTTAATTTATAGAACTTGTAACACTGTTTAATTTTTTACCAACACAAGATAATTTTTAAAATATCTGAATAATACTAGAATTGTAACGCAAACAAAATAAATATCATTATAAACTGATATTGAATCTATTTTGATAAATTACTAAAGCAACTTGTTGCCCAACAAACTTTGCTACGGGCGCCACTCTACATATTTTCGCACAAAGTTATTCAAGGGTATAATAAACTGGTGCTAATTAAGTTATCCTTCATTTTGTCGGGGTGAGGCTACGCGGTATTTTGAATCAATGCATTTGTTTGTAATAAATATTAATTTGATAGGTATATAAATTAATTTATCAACGATATTATGTCGAAAAATAAATGATGTAAGAAAAATCACAAACCGAGCAACAGAGCACCAATAATTGTATGTTAATTTTGTTAATTTTAAGCTTATATGACTCTGAAAAAAGAACTCTTGTGCCACCCCAAACAGATATTTGTGCTTTTTTTTAGGAATGTAAATTCATTCATCAACGATATTATGTCGAAAAATGAAAATGATGTAAGAAAAATCACAAACTGAGCAATAGAGTACCAATAATTGTATATTAAATTTATTAATTTAAGCTTATATGACTTTGGAAATATAACTGTTGTGCTATAAACCCCAAACAACAAAGATATTCGTGCTTCACGATATTGATTTTTAAATTGTAGACGTCATGTCTAAGCGAACGCCCTAATCCATTAGGATATTAAAACGCACACTTGAATGCATTTTTGATATCGTTTTGAGATACGAGTAAGATTGACATATACTAAAACTGATAATAACAGACATTTACATTTTAATTTCAGTTAAAATTCTTAATTTCGTAAAATATCGATATCATAGTTCTTGATAGATATGAGCTTTAAAGCTTAAGTGCGATTTTACAAAAATTAAGCCTACTAAAAATTAAGGCTACAAATTATCTTACTTAATTTGGGCCAAGTTAATCATGTATCAAAGTGCCTATATTTATTATAATGAAGTCGAATTAATAAAATAAAAGATGTTATGACTCACATAAATCAGATATTAGAAATATTTAGGAGAATAATTTTGTTAAGTTGTTTACTATTTTATCCTATCGCTAAAGTATAGATTTAAGTAACAACAAAAATATCGTTATAACGTCAATTTGGCAGGCATTGGCTGTTAACGTAATGTGTAAACGACATGCATGAGCCGCGCAAAGTCTCTCATGTTAGCTAAGCTTCGTGAAAAGCCGAAACCATTTTCGCCAACAGCATATGCTAATGTTATCACAGTGTTATATTGTTATTATGTTATAACATGTGTTACAAATTGTAACATAACACTAATAATGAAGAAAAGATAGTTTAATTTATAGGCATACCATCCATACTACTTAAAGCATAGTAAAGCCCGGCTCACAGGCTCAGTTTTATCTGACAGAATTATCTGAATTGTCCGATCGTTCAGATAAATCTAACAAAACTGGAAACTGTTTAGTCTTCAGTTTTATCTACACATGTAAGATTTATCTGTTTGATCTGATATTTCAGATAAATCTGTCACATAAAACTGATCGTTTGAGGCTTTAGAGAGAAAAAAAAATAACTTATAAATAATAATTTAAAATAACTCCGACGTTACATTTTCTAAAATGTACAAAAATGCGAATTGTTAACTATCTCTTTATTAATGAGAGTGTAAAATTGATATTTTTTTTGTTAGATAATCGTCAAAAATGATAATAAAAATGTTATGAAATAAAAAACCTGTACAACTGTTTCTTTAACATCATTAAAAAGATTTTGTTGTTGAAACCACTTCTTGAGTTCATATCGCAAGTGGAAAGTTACGCAACAGGTATGCCTTTAGCACAACACTACAAAACTGGGACGTCTGTAGAGCTGCGCTCTCCGATGAAGTTTATAATTAATAATGGACAAAGATCGTTAAGACAGAAGTCTCACACAAAGACATAGAGTAGTGTTATGTAAAAACTTTGTTCTTGTCTCATTTTATGTTTATCATTCGTCTATTAATAAAACCATTTAAAGGGAAAAGACAAGAAAAGAGAGATAGAGTCAGTACTGACAAATTCTTTTAAATTATCGGATAATTATCCAACGTTTAAAGTATGTGATGGAAATAGATTTTGTTACCTTACCTGACAGTGACGTAATTTTAAAGCTATCTGAGCTTCTATCAGCTAGTAGTGGGACAGGCCCTTGCTATCACGTTATTTATCTTCCGAATCCTTAAATAATTATTGAAGAGCGAAGTTAAATTTTATTAAGTAAACTATTTTACAATCATTAAATTTTCATGTCGAGGCCACATTACTATATCATGCCACTTATGTCGTTCCGCGCTCCGTCGAACTAATGAGGTTTACTCTCTCCAGTAATGAACTTGAATACTGATAGTTATGACATATTATTTTTTTTTTTAATAATCTATATATTTCATTACATTTCCACTTAACAATGCAATCTACGAGTACAACATAGCACGAGTACTACATCAAGAGCGGGAGCACACCTTTGAGCGATTGTGATTTGTCTCGTAGCCCATTCAACTGTTTAGTTGCACAACTAAAAACCGAGTTCGCGCACCTATAGGTAAGTTCATAATCATCAAAGCACGACTAAACAGTTGTGCGATTTTTTAGTCAAAGGCGCTTTAAATATACATAACATAGACTTACAATCACCGGGGAGTAACCTTTATTGTTTTAGTGAGCTTTCCATTGTAGAACAAAGGTAAGGTACCTTTTCACGTTATGCTGTTGAAGGTAACGGTTAGCGGGTCGTAATTAAATTATCCCTCGTTTGTCCGTAAACTGTACCTGAAATAGTTTAAATAATTCATATTGTGTTAACTATATCTAATTAAGGGAAAGCACAAAAACAGTAACGTTAATAGTATTTGGAACTCCGCATAAATATGTCTTTGATAGATTTAAATAATTAAAAATGTGAATTGCTTGGAATTTTTTAAAGTAAGGTATCTTACAATACAAACTATGATTTTGAATAACAAAATGTTTTACATAAGCCATCTTTAAAAACATTACATATAATATTTATATGGTTTTATTAATCAAATATGCAATTCAATAAATATCGTAAATAATTTTCAATAAATAGTAATAAAACTCAATCAGATATTTAACTCAATGATAATGTTATTTGTATGTGGCAAATAAATCATAGAGATGCGGTTTGCTTAATGTTTTCACTTTGTTTATTCAATTTAATACAAAATTAAAATAGGTGATAATGTAAATAATACGTAATAAATGTCAATATGTAATATTTAACTAATACAGCCTTACAAATAAACGCGGTATTTACACCAGGTAT
>NW_013525381.1:1018127-1064531 GCF_000836215.1 Papilio polytes | reverse complement strand
GTTATATTTGATATACGAAATACCTTTAAGAAAATACTGGCAGGAAAAATGATGAATGATCACGTACCGAAAAATCTACATTGACCTACTTATAAAATGTATTCCCAGTACTAATATTATTTCGCATAAAAGGAAAATATTTAATAAGTTACTAACGTAGAAACGCAATGTTATTATTTATAGCACAAAATGTTATATAAGAAAACTTTTAGGCGCGCCATTCAATATCATAATGGAATGTTGACGGAGGGATGTCGTCTATAACAAGGTGTTGATCAATGGAAAGTATAAGTGCTAAAATGTTGCTTAGAACGAAAACAATTATTGCTTACGAGCTGTCGCCCGGAAATTTCGTTAGCGCAAATTTGGACCACCTGTTTTTCCATTTTAACAGCGCGGAATTAAAAAAAAATAGCCCGTAACATGCCTATCCATGTCAGCTACCCTCCAGTGAAAGTCCCGGAGAAATCGGCCCAGCCGTTTTGTATGTTACCGGGAACAAACGCGGCTTTTGAACAGACAGACAGACAAAAAAAATTTAAGTGTCATTTCCGTTATCATCAACGCAAATACATCATGTTTTCGAAATCTGGATCTTTTTAAGATATTGCAAACAGACACTCCAATTTTATTGTATGTATAGAATAGATACGAACGTTTAAATGTATGGATGGATGGATGGCTGTAACTACGATGTTTGTATCTCTCAAAGTGACTAACATATCTCGCTGAAACTAGACACAGATGTAAACCATAGTCTGGAAGAACTTACTACTACAAATTATTTTTTAATACCGTGCTGTTGGTGTCGCGGGCGATAGCTAGTATGTAATCAATAATAGTAGCAATTCTTTTTTTTCAATATCAGGAAAGAATGACAAAATTTTAATGTTGAATTTTAATTCCATCTCAACATTTTATAGTGTGAAATGTAAGCGTTAGTGCAAAGCATCGTTATATGCAGTGTTCTTGTATACGTATACAAAATATATGCATATTTTCACACAAACTTTAGTAATCAAGTATGTGGAGAATCTGAATATAAAATTGCATTTAATAATTCGTGTGGCGCCGGCAACGGGGATCAAAGTTACGCTCGCGTTATGTAATATTCAAGGTAAATTTGTACATTAAGTTAGCCGGCTTTTAAATGTATTCCCTTTTAGATGTTCAAAAATAAGCTCTCATGAATTTAACCGTAAAAGCTTATACATTACGCAATAAAAGTCTAACTGGGAATTTCGTAAAATAATTATAGTTTTCTACTTCTTTTATCAGAAGACAAAAATAAATGAGAATTAAATTTGTAAGCTTTGTTGATAAAAATTACATGGTTTGCTTATTAAAGCGAGACTAAATGAAAAAAGAGAAACATTTGTTAAGATCAGTGAGACGAAAGTGAAGCCCTTTGAGTGGAGATAATAACATTTCAGTCGCAGAAGCCGACAACGGCCGACGCGATATGAGTAGGATTTGGAAACGGGGTATATTCTGAAAGCTTTAGAAATTTCAGAAAGCATATTTAAAAAAAAACGGTTTTCCAGAAGAATTTGTAAATAAAAAATGTCAGTTTACAAACAGTTTTGTATCCAAAAAAAAATCCTTTTTTTAGTAGAAACTAAGCGAACTGCATAATTCAACTAGCGGTCGACCGTGACTTCGTGAATGTAGTAATGAAAAAAATCGCGGGTGCATCAGCTAAATTCCCGTTAAAGTCCCGTCAAAAGCGGCCTAGTCAAGCATAGATAATGTTCGCATTTATATTATGAATATCTAGATTTATTTCTAAAAATCTATGCACCAATACAATTAAATGGTAAAATGTTTTGAAATCATAAACACAATAAACTGTTATCGATCCAGTTCTAATTAGTAGATTAAAGCTAAATTCTTTCAGTACAGGTATAACACGTAATATTACGAATACTTTCAAGATACACCCCCGAGTTGAGTCCGCGATTATGCTTCGGGCAAAGGACCGTCCTTTGTTCTTGTGGATTAGCCTCCACCTTATCTCTTCTGTTACTATAACCATCACCTTTGACCGTAACCGCTGCTAGTTCTCAACTATCTTCTACTTACCAAATTAATCTTTGATGTAGAACATCGAGTTAAATAAGATTATGGAATTCCAATTGTAACAAAACACTATCGCGATTCTGTGGGAAGTTAAAGCGAAATGTAGTAGATAATGTAATCTTGTATTCAGTCACTTTAAAACTGACTAATGATAATGCCAAAGCAATTGACGACCAAAACTTGACATTTCCTCTCGAGCAATTTACTTTGGAATTATGACAAAAATATATCAATCTTCATCAGCTTCCTTTTAAGCTCATAGCAAGCTATGATAAGTCATGTATATGAGTAACTGATTCCGCTTTAGGATTTCAAATCTCAATATATTTTAAAGCATTATAGGTGCGCCTGAAAGAATTATCATAAACATTTTAAACGGAAATGCTTTTATGGTATTATGAAAGGCAAACATTGATTTATGGCGAAGTACAGTGCGGAACAGCGCTGGCGTACGCAGGTAAACAACGGCTAAAAGCCGAAAGCCGCATCAGAATTAAGTCCATTACTGCGGGACCACAACAATCGGACAGTGTCCGGTGTTATACATCTTTCACACGAGGGCAGTGCAGTAAAACAGAGCAGTAGAATGTAGTACTATTATTATTTGGAAACATAACACTAGGATAAAATAGCACTGTTTCACAGTAACTGTTCGGCACTTGTGAAGTAATAGTAATTACTTTTCTCGACGTGTGAGGTAAATCGGTAGTACTGCACTGCATGCTGCTCTAGCTCACTGTTCTGCCCTAGTGTAAACCAGGCATAATACTTCGCCCGCACTCGCGCCGCCCAGCCGACCTCGCCCAACAACGGAAATACGAACAAATTAATTCGATTTTTGCCTATAGTAGGTTTAGCCAAGTCGTCTAATTTGCTTATAGTTTTACACTCAATACCATAAGTGTATGAAATAATAATGTGACCACAAAATTAGAAACCGAATGAATAATAATAATTACTAAAAGTTACTAAGTTTATAATAAGTATTGAAAGAGTAAATATACAGTCAACAAATTTCTATAATTAGTTTTGTTACTTGTCTAAAAGATAGCCGTATTTTATATTTCAGAATTTTTATTACCACAAAGTAAAACACTTACGTAACTTACAAAAAATACGATATTAATTAAAAATATTGGTGAAAGTTATTAATATAACTTCTAGTTACGAACTCGCCGGAATAATGATACTTCATTTTTGCACTAGAAAAAGGAAATAAAATTATAAACTTAACATCAAGTCAAGGGGCAACTTAATCCACCCCAACTTCAATATTGAAATGAATTTTTTGTTACATAACCGCCAATTAAAAGTTTTCAAAATATGACTACTATAGGTTTTCGAGGAACTAATTTTGAAGTTAGAAATAGCTGTTAGAAAACAATGCTAAAAAGTTAAACTGGCTTTATTAAGCGAAGTGCCACAACAAAATGTATGCGTTTTAGTTTTGCTTCCATAGCGAGCGCTCGCGGCTTTCCATGACAAATTGCCCGCGTCTCCTGCGTCTACTCGTTAATTACACGCCCGGAATGGAACGATTGTTAAATTGCATTTCACATCTATTTAGGACATGTGGGAATGCTATTTAGTTTAACCGCTACGCTAATGGGAATTCTACCTTTTACAAGGTTTTGTTTTATTTCACTGTTCTTATATTATTAGCTAGATTTAACGTAAGTCTTATCTCAAATAACAATACGACTTTCCCTTCTATCGCAATCGTAATGCAGATGAGCGCTACTTGCATGTTAGTGACTATATTTAGGAAATAAAAAAGAGTACCATCTTCTTTTGGGAAGTCGGTCAAAAAAATATCTTAAGAAGTACGAAGTATGATGCAAAGTTATACTAATCAAACACACGTGTACTTGAATATAGTTTATGTCCATCTTTATTGATTCGTTGCGTGTGTACTAAATATAAAGTCCAATAAAAGTCCCCCTTGCGATAGGAAGTCTCGGATTTATCGGGCTAACCCCATGTAAATAAATAAAGAAGAAGGCCATGCATTTCTTATGAGATGTAAGCCGCGATGCGAGCGGGTTAGAAAAACTATCGATAGCGATTCGAAAAAACTTCACTATTATATTAACTTGTACAGTCTATATCAAATGAAACGGGCTTGTATTACACGCGTTTGTTCATTTCGAATTTGACGTGTGTCGAGAATTTTGATATGTAATTACATGGCTCACAGAGAACGAGGTATAGGGTTTAACTCGTTTATGAAACATTGTATCTATTTGTGTTCTCGTTATTACTATATTAATGCCTAATTACATAAAACTGTAATGGATCTGACAAAACAATTGAAAAATGTACAAGTCAGGCTTAACTACAAACATAGAGCTTATCTAAATGTTGACGATTGGACGATTTAAATTATTAATGTATGAATTAACAATAATTCAATAGAAATAAATGTTGCAGAAGTTTCGTAACGTAACTTGAATCTGATTAAACACTTTTAACTGCGGGTAAAAGTTCGATTTGGGAAAACTGGGGAAGAAATGTAGCGGCAGGTAGCGGGGATTCAATTCAATCAGTTCCCTTCGGTACCTTTCAACGCCGCGATTTGATGAGATTGTTGAAAATCGGAATGGTTTGAGAAAAACTTACCGTTGTATCGCGAGCTCTAATGGAAAAACCCTGTTGGGTGCGCATACGGAATAATGTATCGAATGTTTACGATACAATTCTGTTCACATAATTTTAGTTTTTTTTTGACTTGGAACTTACTGTGTACATTTAGGTTAGATGTTTTAGATATTACTAGTAGAATTTTTCTAAAAATACGTTAGACAGATAATATTTTGTGCCAGAACTACTAAAACTTTGCTAAGCTATTAGGCTTTAAGTTTCATTATTTGTATTAAATTTAATAGATAATTTTGCGATTGTGATTGCAGAGTATAATTTGTCTATTTATCTAAAACTTCCAATATAGGCTTCTGCTTAAATTATTGATTGCGTATCGTTCTAGTGAAATACAGACTGAGTTATTGTCGCTGGATGTCGCCAGGAAAAGATCGAATGAACATCGAAAGGGCGGAGCGACGCGGCTGGTCTATTTGTCAACATCATTGTGATTACGCCACTGCTGTCCAAATAAATTGGATTGGGTTTAAAGGTGCCTACGTTTACTCTTAATTGAGTTACATTTTGTTTCAGTTGTTTTTCTAAAACGTAGAAAGCTGCGAAAAGCTTTAATCTTTTTTTATAAAACTCTATTGCTAGTTTGTCGTTACAAATATGATATGGTCAATCTAAAACGTAAATTTATATATTTCTGTATATTTGATGATAAAATCAACGCATCATAACACCACTTTTAGATATTACTCTTCAACATTTACTAAGCTAAAGTGCTCTCCATTTATAACTGTCAGAATACGTCTGATCTAAAAGGAGCATTAGTTGTTTTAAAAGTAAATTCAAGTGGCAACTACCTGTGTCACATCCACGTTATTCAAATGGTGTTCTCCGAGTTTTTCTAAATTGTCTGAATACGTTTTTCATTTTACTATTTTCGACTTTTATATAAAATTGATCCGAATAACCCTTGCTTCTCGACTCTCGATTATTTGACAGTAAAGTAGCACATGTCGAAAGTTCCTAACAGCGTCGTTTTAGAAAGAAAACAGACGAGTAGGGCTATCAAATTTAGCAGACAAACAAACGTATACAAGTCCCGTATTTAACGCATTCCAAACACATCGTGGAGGGGACCCGCCGCGCCGCCAGCCCGAAGGGTCGCGACACGACGTGGTCTAAATGTTTCAGCTGAATTTACATCCTTATGTAACACGATACAAGTGATACTCTGTATTTATTTGTTTTGGCGACTACACGTAGGTTCTAATGAACATACATATATAAGCATTTAAATACGCAAGTAATACTTTTAAGTAGATTTCAATTGTCTATTACTATTGGAAGTCAACACCATGATAAGGTACAATTCTTCTTCTCTTGGTTTTCAATTTAGATTAAATAGTTCTCAAAATGCATTAGAATTATTAAACTAAGTGAACGTAGTTTTGTTTCATAAAATATAACTCAAAAATCAGTTTTGACAGATCAAAAAGGGTGTTAAAAAATTCGAAAAAGTTTACTCAACTGCTTGAGTAATTAGTTGAACAAGTTCTTAATCTATTGTTGACGCATCTGTAAAAAGGGAGACAAAAAGGAAAGTCGTAAAATTAAGAAAACAAAGTCCATTTAAAAGTCGTGAGTACAATGGGGGTTCGTAGGGACAGTGGGCTCGCGGGGGCACTGAACCAAGACAATTGCCTATTCGTAAAGTTGCAGAGATATGGCACGAGGAAGTAGAGTAACGACGCTTATGGGACAGAATGATGAGGCGTGCTTTGTAGATGCGTCTTTAGAATGACAAGTAGGTAAAAAAAGGCTAATTTAAATAACATATCTTAAAAGATAAATACGTTAAATAAGTAAACAATTCATTTACTTTTTAACATTATTAAATTTAAAAATATTTTAATCTTTAATTAAGTTTTTTAATCTTTGTATTTTCTTTTCGTTTTCTCTTCATTATAACGGTTTAACGTTTAGTATTTGTTGTACAAGTCACTGAGTGCTTGTTCGCTAGTACTTATCGATGTAGAACGTAGTGTGTAAACTGCACACCGCTTTCAGACAACTCAGTACCAAGCACTCTAACGAAATTGGTAGAGAAAATAAACAGGAAACTTTGCGAGCGAGATTAAACGTGAGAAGTTAATGCAGATATGATTGCACAGGTTTCTGATAAGTTTGCATACACTCTTATCAGAGGTATTTTTGATGCGGTGTTAATTACACAGCGAAATTAAAACAGAGTAGTCACTAATAACGTGACTAGAAACCTTATTTAGGTGATAGATTTTATATAATACAAAGCTATTGACTATTGACAACCACCCATAGACACATTAACAGACGTGTTAAGAGTCTTTAATAAATATAGAAGTAGATTATTTCTATTTTTTTTTTTCATTTCATTTTTTTAGTAGTACGGTAGGAAAGTACCAGAATATTACAGGAAAAGAATTTGTAAAATACATAAAATTTTAATCATTTCTGAATCATAGTTATTCGCTCTTTTATGTGAATTTAATACATGCAAAAATATATATCACACTTAGTTATAACTTATTATTCATACATATTTAGATCATTTTATAAACGCACATCTAGAGCGGAAATACGAAGAGGTAAATAAAAGCCACTAAAGCCTCACATAGCTCGGGTCACGGAGGCTTCGTAGGATCACTGTCCCCTGGGATGATGAAGGCGCGTAATTTACTGTGTCCCGGTTTCGCGGTGACAGATGGCCAGTCGCCTCGCATTCCGACACAGACAGTGGCGAAACCAAAGAAAACCCGGATGCGGTATTACTCTGTCACCGCACTTTAATTAACAATACCCTACGGTTCGTCTTGTGATGTTATAAAATAAGATTTTCTTTTATAAAATGAGTTTTACTTGAAGAAGAAATATTATTTTTATTAAATGAAAGGATGGTACGTTTTGATAAATCTCTACGCATTTTTTGTACATATACAAATAGTTGAATATATTTTGTTAAAATAAAACTGAAAAGTAGTTCATTAGTCGCAGTTCTGTCATTTAAGTTAAACTCGAGGAATACTTTATAAGCTTTAGTAGGTAAAAACTTTTTAAAATTTCAATAAGTTAAATCTTAGAAATATTATGAATGAGGACTTTATCGAAATATTGCATAATTCCATTCAGTCGCATAGAAATTTCGTCACTCCAAACATTTAAATTAAAGCTTCATTAACTAAAATCTCGGGACCATCTGCGACCCTGTGACTGTTTAGATTTATCATTCTCGCTGCTGTATTTAAATCTTGCCTGTTGACATTAATTTATTGAAGTACATCCGTTCGTGCTATCTTTCAGCAAAAAGTAGTTGAAGGTAAAATTATTTTTATCAAAATATTATATGAGACACCAGTCTTAAGTACTGAGTTAATGTAAAGCACGACCCAGCTAAAATATCTTCATCATCAGCATTGTCATCGTCATCATCATCTTCCCTACCTTATCCTACTGCTAAAGGGTCAGTGTTGAGTTTTAATTCACCAAATAACTCTAATATCTCTCACAACTCCCGTCTTCATCATATCATCTATCACATAATCCATTCACTTCTTTCTACGTCTACCTATTCCAGTGTACTCCTCCATCGAAAATGTTTAATGTAAAATCTCTTATGGCTATTAGACTACGGCATTGCTTACATAACTATTTAGTTAGACATCATCCATTAAAACCATTTATCGCGTCAATATAAGAAAATTTATTTGTAAATTAATAAATTTGTTTTACGCAATCCTGTGTCTGTTACTTGTCTGCGTTTAAACAGATATCTAAAAAGCTTCGGCGTCGACCGAATGCTCAGCGTTGCATTGACAATCCTCTCTATCTGCGCGCCTCACGCCGCTTTTGAAGCGAATTATCCAATAAACATAATGAAAATTTAAGCCTACAGCCGCTGACGATACTGTCGGGACGTCTGCGCCAGATAATCCTTGTACCCGCTAAGTCTCAGGCGGAATAATACGCAAATTAAACACAAATGAAAGGCATTTTGAGATAATAAGGACGTGTTATTAACGTAAATAGAAGAACGTTAAATTATTTAATAGCTATAATTATAGTTACAAAATTCATCCAATTTACAAATGTTTGTGACCGGATTTTATACATTTTCCAACAAAAAATTGAATTGGTAAGTTGTCTCAAAATTGATTACGTGGCGTATTAATTGTGAAGGCTTCGGCTAACACACGACGTGACATGATTACCTTAATCCTGTAGACTCGTTAACGAATAAAACATTTACAAGAGCAGGGACAGAGCGCCCCATGAATATTAATACGTTGCTTTCCGCTCCACCTGGGAGGTTATTTCATTAGCCGAAACTTAGTAGACGATATGAAACGATGCGGAACGATACCTGTTATCTTGTGACTTTAGCTATACTCAAAGTCAGTTCCCTTAAGTATTTTTTTTTTATTTTGTAAGGTGGTAAATGAGAAAGCTGCTATCTGAACCCGCTGAAATGACGAAATGACCGCTACCCGCTCCGCAATTGCCAATGCGTTGCCTACGTTAAATCGACGGAGGAGGAGACGCACATAAAGAGAATATCCCCTTTCTATGCTTCTCCTCCGCCGTCAAATCCACTTTTCCTTCCCATACTCCCCTTTTAAGAAAAGGTAAGATGTAATTTTTGTATGAGAAACGTGTACTAAGGGAGTCACTTAACTGTCAATTAACGTTAATTACCGCATGATGAGACAGCTTAAGGAATCATTGAGTAACTGTCTATTGTAGTAAAATATTTTTATATTGCACAGTAAGCAAAAATCGCTCCAATCAAATAGTGAGTCAGCGAAGTCTGTCTGAACTGGGGTCGGATTTGTTTTGTTTTTTACTGAATAACTAACGAAACTCCCCATAGCTAAAGGTTTTTGATTATTGGACAGCGAGTTAAAAAAAGGCAAAAGAGCTGGCTTAGCAATAGACTTAGAGCGGGCGCACACCTTTGACTAAACTGTCGCACAACTGTTGTGCGATTGACAATCGTTTCGCAGCTAATTTAACTTTTTAGCTGTACAACTAAAAACCGAGTAATCTGCGCACCTCCATTTAAGCTCATAGCAATCAAAGCAAGACTAAACAGTTGTGCGATAGTTTGGTTTTAGGTGTGCACACGCTCTAAGTACTCGTATACAACGCTTGGCATATTTCTTCCCTTTTCAATGAAATGTATAATTAACGAAATACTATTTTAAAATGACTAGATACACTAAGATTTGTCTAAGATTTATTGGTTAAATAATATTTTGTTTGCAAATTTAATGAAAATTTGATGAATAGATTTAATAAGTAAACAATTTTAATCAAAAATTTCAACTACAAGAGAAGAAAATTTCTACATATAACTTTAGAATGTTGATATCAAATGAAATTTTATTACAATTAAAACAACGTTGTTTTCATGGAATGTGATAATTAAATTACATTAAATTTATACAGTACAGAGAAACAATGTTATTAAAGTGTTGTTATTTCGAGGGTGCTTTTGTATTTTTAATTACGCTTCACAGGTTTCTTCAAAATGCAATGTTTTAGTCTAGGGGTGACTTGAATGAAACTTATTCACGATAACTTTAAGGGTTGTGCATTGTGATTATGTAGCATATGCTACGGAGAATTACAAAAATACTAAAACAAAGGGTTTACAAAAGGGTTCAACAACCCTGCATATATTACCTGTAACATTTTAAAAGTAGACAGATACGTGCTGCAGATATTACTAGCTTTCACCCGCGATCCCGTCCGAGTGGAATTAAAAAAACAAAAGCAAGTCTATGTACTTCAATCTATCCTCTGCATATGTGCCAAATTTCATTAAAACCCGTTCATAATTTTAGGCTACAAACACTGTACATATACATATTATGTAATGTAATGTACACATTTGAGATAATCCTTTCGCACTAGTGAGACATAGTTTTCTTCGTCTGCACTGGCTTGAGTACCCCGTCAGATTTCGGCCTTGTACGCAATGAGCGTATTAAGTCGGTGTGTTTTTTATAATCACGTTTGATTACACGACACAATATTTCATCCATAATTGTTTCATCTCATAAAATACTTTTTTTTACGTGAGGAAATGCCTACACATATTATTACCCACTGGGACCTAGAGTCGGAATATGTCGGACTTGCACCAACTAAATCCCCACGGTGGTTGCCAACATCGCTAAAAAATCTCTCATAAAATACTGTCTCATAACAAAATTCAGGTAAATATTTAAAGATTATAATAATCCGACAAGGAATTTATACCAAACTGTTTTCTTTCGTAACATTTTGTAAAGGAAAAGCGCCCAGCTTCTTTTGATACCGCATTTAATCGCATAAATTAGCGAGGTACTTACGTAAAGCGGCGAACACACCGCCGGAAATCTTACACTGTATAACTACAATGCTCCGTCAGGAAATGCAGGCATTATTTCACAAGCTTGATACCTATGTAGGGTTTATATAAATGAACTATTTCACATTATAAATAGCTTAGTTGTATAAACAAGTTGTACGAAATTAAATTGTTGTTTAAAAGTCTTTTAATGTTAACGAATCTACTAGATATAAGTAATCATATTTATGATAAATAAAGTTTAGATGCGTATTTGATTCAAAAATATGAACGTAAATTCTTTTAGTTGTCTTAGATTGAATTTTACGAATATTTCAAACTTGACTTGACTATGACTTGACTTGACTACGACTTGATTTATTAGGATATAAATTTTCCATCGTCCAGGTGCATTTTACATATTACCTTATGAAATATCAAAATTTATATGAAGAATTCTGAGACTTCCGTCACTAGAAACTTATTACTTTAACTCTCACAAAATGCACGTTAAGTTAAGGTTAAGGAAATATCTTACATTATTTGTCATGAAAAAGATCCAATAATATTATCCCAACCTAGAAACACATTCCATTGTAACCTAAAAATATGTTAGTCACATGTAGTACATAAAAAAATCTTTTATCAGATATCTGAAATGGAAAAATCCGATAGAGCTTTTAGCGCTACAATCCTATCCGAGTCATTACTGGATGCGATTTAAGAACGTACTCAAATCTCGCACGATACATGCACTAACAATAAAGCTATAAAAACTTGAAATTACACTTGGCCTATTGTTACCGTCTCGGCGGGTAGAGTGCTCTTAGACTCCTCGCGGCAGACAATATGCATATTCACCGAGCTACCCCTTCGTATTTCGTACGTGAGTTTTGCTCAGCATTATGTAGCGAATACTGTACCCTAGGAGTTGTGTGAAAATATCTAGTAAGAAAAATTACAAGTTTATCAAACAATTACCTATTAAAGCTGACTTTTTAGCTTACTACATACGTAATTCTGATTGACAGTTATAGCTGAACAGATCGAAACAGTTCAGCTATAACTTAGCTTCTATAGCGGGCTTTTTGATAGATTTCCTGATGTTTTCGTACAAAAATAGTTCATTAATATTTCAACAATAATTTCAATTTATTGATCAAGCCATCCTTTTTGGTTACAAATCTTGCTTGCTCTTTAAATCGTCAATGTTCATCAAAAAATCAGAAGCTAAATAAGATAAACACAGATATCCTATGATTTGATATATCTTTGATGAAAATAAGATATAAGAACATTTTACACTAAAACGATAGCTTTGATCAGTAATACCTATTGTTGTGTATAAACACGAACACTGCAAGAGATTTTACATCTAAAAGCCCCAACGGAGGCTCCCTTTGAAATGGAACCAAACCTTTTCCTGTACCATTACTTGCGGGATGGAATGTAAATACATGGTAATATGAATATAAATGTCGTTTAAGCGGAATGCATTTTGGGTTCCGGTGTAATAACACCGGCTAGTCTGTTTTACGACGCTTCCGTTTGCTTAAACTGAACCTCACGTCCTGACCATGTTTTAACAAAACCTTAAAATTACCAACAAAATTTAACGTTACAATAACAACAATTTTAAGTTAGGTGTTGCAAAAAATAGTACATTTTTTAGTAATACATAACCATATCAATAGAAAATCAACAATTGTGAGAGATTTGTTTTTTTATTGACTTTTTCAATTCTAATTAACGAACCCTCCATTTATCTGTATAGTATAAGAGAATAAAATCACTTCCAACCCCATGACTTACAAAATAGGGATACGTTGCATCAAGAATTTAATATTGTCGATAAGCAGTTGTAAAGTTCAATCGAGAATGTTATATCAGGAAATAACTCCCTACATACTTGGAACATATTCCACAATAATTCCATAAAGAAATTATGCGTTATATTTGCAAAGGAAACATCGGAAAAAGAACCAACGATAAACGAAAAATAAAAAAAAAACTGATTACAACATTCATTTGATCCTTTTATTATTTAGACTGTTGGCATTGTTTCGTCTTTGGCATTACAATGCATTGTATATTAAGTGTAAATGAGAATGAATTTAGTAAATTTAAAACAGAATAACAATTATTATGCCTCTTGTGTGACTGCCAACTAGGTCCTTGTTTCTGCCAAGTAGGTAGTGTGCATACATTATTGCGTTCAGATTTTATCATTGCCATCGTACTCTATTTGTAGGTTAAAAGGGCATCAAACGAACACTAGTAGTACAAATTTTAATTGCTAATTTTAAAACAAAAGCATTAACATATTTTCGTGAATTATTTTTCCTCTCTTAATTATTATTTCTATATTTTTAACCTCCTTTACTAATCTTTACAGAAACTTTAGTAAAATAATGCTAAAAATTAATCTGAATATGTAGCAAATATATTACACGTAAGAAAAAAAATTGCCAAAGTAATTTGTATCGTTAATTACTTTACATGGAACTGTGTTTTTTTATTACACCATGAAAAATGAAACAAAACGTATCGGTGTCTGTATTAGAAATCGCCAGTAACAGGATTAATCCAATATTAGTTACAGGGAAAACAACGTTACAAAAGCAATTTCGGCTTCGCATATTGCCTATTAGCAAGTATTCCTAACATTTACTCGTGATTTGCAATATTTCTTACATGAGAACAAAACATTGTATAATATTTGCTATTAAGATAATCTCAATCCGACACAATAATAAGGCTTAAGAGAAATTAATGTTTTCTCTATTTACTTATTGATTTACTCACATTTCCAACTAAATTGAAACGCTAAGCTTACCTTTTTTTGTGTTCGGATGTACTTACCGTTAATTATTAGGTTGTTGGCCCTTCACGTTGTTTTAGCATCATGAGTGACTAGGTTTCATGGGTTTACCTTCAGTGTCCCAAATGAATATTAGCAACATCATGCATCCACCCTTTTGCACTACCTGGCTATTTAACGTTGTTAAGCCCGTTACAGACTCTTTTGTCTATCAGTTTTATCTGAACAGTACGATCGTTCTGATATAACCGATTAATCAGGCGGTAAAAGCTTAAAAACAGATGTTTTATTATGTTTTTTAGGTAATGTTAACTACTGTTTTAATAGCTATGTCAACACTTTTTTTAAATACGTAACTTATTTTATAGTTATAGAATGTAAATGAGAAAATAAAAGTGATATATTGTCAAAATGTCCTAGCAGAGGCTCTGTATCAGTACAATACGTTCCGCGCAACCCCCTTACATTCCTAACTCAATTTCCCTACAAAAATATGGCAAGTTAGCAAATCGTCAGCACACCTGCGCATGAATAACGTTTTTCCATTTTCGGGTAATATGTTTAATAAATCTAAGAAATGTTGAGAGCATATTTATATGTTTTACTGTTATGAATCAATTTATTATACGGCTGTAAATTGATATATTAAGGTACAGATAAAAAAATATTTAGTTTTCTTTTTATGATGTGTTAAGTAAACAACTGGTTTTACTTATTTTTTCTTCTTTTTTTGAATTGATAGATTACTAGCTTTCGCACGCGACTCCGTCCGCGTGAAGTTAAAAAACAAAAATAAGTAGCCTAGTGTTCCTTCAGACTATGCTCTAGATTTATGCTGAATTTCATCCTGATCAGTTCAGTCGTTTAGGCTACAAACTCTAACAAACATCCATCCATCTGAACTTTCGCATTTATAATGTTATTATGATGTCATCTAGTATTTTTTCGATTAATTTCCCTGAAACGAATTACTGTTTAAGTTTATTGTATTATTATTTTTTAATTTCCTTGACGTGATGGTTAAATAAATATTTTTTTTTTACTAAAAGTATTAGCCATATTAAATATTTGACTTCAGTCCTTTATATACTTTACTGAATTATTTTGTTACTCGCTACAACATTCAATCATCACTACAAAGCCTCCAACATTAATCAAAAGATATCGCACGTTTTTTACTGCACCAAAGGGTGCGTTTCAATAGAACCCCTTCCAAATATTGGTTTTTGTCGAGGCCCGTGCTGACGTCCAGTAAGAGCAAAATCGTGTTTCTCCTTTTATAACCGCACGCACGCTCCTGATCTTACGTTAGACGTAGGCTTTGGTGTACTATGCTTTATGGTATATCATTAAGCTCTGAATATAAAGTGAACGACAAAACAGGAATTAATTTCTGATATGTCGCACGGTACGATGGGCACCACGACCGTGACACACGATATTAAAGAATTGCAAACTAGTCATATTGTATTTGTACTTTAATCGTGTAGTGGGCAAATGGTAGTCACTTACTGAATGTTCTAAGTCTGTATGCTTTAGGAAATTAAATCAAATCTAATAATAAGAATAAGAATTTCTTTATATTGCTGAATAAATTGTTTTATTTTTATTGATGCAGGTGGGTAATGGTACACGCAATGACAGTTATAAAATAGAATTTTAATTTAATTATTCTAATAAGGCTTAACTATATACCTTATATTTGACAGTAAATTAGGTCAAAAACTTGAATGGTACGTTGCTTTTCCAATGCACCTGTGCGAGCCGAACGTAACAGCCGTATGTCTCTTTAGTTAGCAGGGGCAATAACAGCGCCCTGCGCGGGAACGTGAACTAATTCGCTCAATTAATGTCTCCCCCGTCTACAGCTTTTTAGCTTATTTATTATTAAATCTACGATCTTTCTCCGATAAACAGCACTTTCATGTCAACTTTGAAGCTTGATGTTATGACAATTCATCGTAAATAATGACTTCATAAATAAAAGGAAATTTCGTAGGTCACAAATTTATAAAATATTATTTTTGTGCCGTAATTTCATTGGTAACCAATCTCAAAACAACAATAAATGCAAGTTATTTAAATTGTGAAATTAGTAAGGACAAAAATAGTAGTAAATACATCACTACTAGGATTTTTGTATTAAAGTTTGAGTCAAATACTAATCCTACATCAAAATATTTAAAAACAAAAAGTACCTATACTAAAATATTAAGTAGCAATATTTTGAAGTAGAAATAACGCTCTAGAACTATCTTGAAAGAGCACACAGTATCTAAAATGTATGGAATAGTGTACATAAAATTACTTACCTATGTAATACCTATTAGGTTATTGCGGCGCGTGTCAGTCACGTGCGGCTCGAAGGACAAGTCATTAGCCTGACGCGCCCCGAGGGAGAGCCTACAACTTTTTTGTCCAACATTTTTGGTACAATTGTAAAGATACAAGCGTATGCATAGTTTTGAAATGCCTTTAATATTTACAACGGCGGCTACGTCGTAGCTCTTACGTAGATGGTAACGTAAATCCAATTTCTTTTAGGTGTCAATACTTTCTATAATGTTTGATGTTAATTAACTTTTTTAAATAACTACATGCTGTAAAGAACAAATTTGAATGATTTTTTCTCCAATTTTAACAACAAAAGAATTATAGTCTCTTGTTACCTTCTCAAAGATACTCTCTACTATTATTGTTTGGGCTTATTATGTTACTTATTAGTGACTCCTGTAACTTGAACCAAACACATATTATTAAAGTAGTCTTCAACATTTTAAGTTTTCACTTTGATTGGAATTTGGAAGAGATGCATTCATTCCGCTGCAACTAACATTTGAATAAGACGGAACTAAATTTTCCCCTTATAATTACTTGTACATGTACTTTTAGGTTCGTGTTTATATGATTCGAGTTTACAGTAACAACATTGGAAATGCAGAAATAATGTTTTGCTAGTTTTTATTCACAACATATGTTTAGTTATATGTGGTTATAATTTAAAGTAGTACTACGTTGTAAGAAATCTACTAATGAAAGAAACAAATAATTTAAATACCTCATATTTCATTTTTGTTAAATATTATTTCGTCGTTCCAAAGTTATAAGTGCGCATATGAAGTGGCGACGGAAGGTTTTCTTTCCTGAATAATGGCCGCAGACTTCCGGCGATATATTTCCTCTATCTCGCCGGCAGCGCGGCGTCCACACTTCCGGTTGACCGTTATGGAGTGTTAATCGAGCATTATATCTGCCAGATGAAAAACTATCCGGTGAGAGATTCTGTGCTAATAAATTTTCGAGAAAGGTATTGTTACCATTTATAGACATACTAAGGAATATAGAACCATTATGGACAATTAAAATAACAACCTCACACTAAGTATACGCTCAGAGTCTACCTTGAAAGTATCTGTATCTTAATACTACGGATTGAAGATACAATAGTAAAAAAAATAGCTTTGAAATAGTGCTAGAACTTTTAAATAGGCCAAGTAGTTTTTGAGTTATTTCAATACAAACAAAAATCAAAAATTTAAATCCTCTTTATAATATTAGTGTAGAAGTATAGATTATAAGACCTATACAAGTTACATATTTATGTTTTATTGAAATTAATTCTTATAATAACTTTTCAAATATTCTTTATTTAAGGTATTGATTTCGTCGAGCACTAATAAAAAGTAGACGTACGCTTGCGTCGGCTCCGTTAGCGTCAGCAGACGTCATTGTTTGCGCTTCCCTTGTCTAGATGCTTTTGTTATTATCCCAGTCTTATAGCGGACAAAAGAAAGTTGATGCAGAACAAAGACTTAATTACACCGAAGGGTTTCCAACGCGAAATTCCTTATTACAAGCAGGTATAGGCAATTTTCATTTTAAATTATTTATGCTCTTTAAATAATACTGAATAATGGCGACACTAACAAAGAAAGTAATGAAACTTCAAAGTGATCAAAGTACAAGTAAATAAAGCAATTAAAAGCGTTTTACATTTATTATTGAAATATTTTTGAATTTACCGAAATGGACAGCGACCGCTGCCCATAAACATCTGCAATTGCAGATGCGTCGCCTACCCTTGATTGACGGAGGAGGAGACGAACATAAAGAGGACATTTCCTTCCTATTAATTTTAAACTTGAAGTTGGTTATGCTTTGCTAGCTGAAGAAATATGGGTTAAATAAGTGGTATTCTAAAAAAAGAGCTTTGAAATTAAATCAGAATTTCCGAGTAAACGGCTTATTATAAGTATTCTTTAGATATTAGAAATCAATTCCATTTATCGAGTTCGTTCAACTATAATTGAACAGTCGACTGCGTATCGTTGCTTGTGGAATTATTTTTTTTCAATTACAAAGCGGCCAGTTACGATCGTAGTCTGTAATTTTTCAATTTGCCTGTCGGCTTGCACTTTCATAAATAATGCGACTATTATCCTGGGAACTGGATTACTGAGTTCAAGTGGTTGTGTGAAAATGAGATAGGATTGCTTTTTGTCTAGGATTGTCATTTATGCAATTCTGGTGAATTATTTGCATATGCTCTTTTAGATCAGGCTACTACAAAATACTGAAAGATGCGCTTGCTTTCGATCAGTTTTGCAAGTCATGAAATAAGATCTTTTTATAAAAGTTAAATTGAAATAAAAAGTTTATTACAGAACTGGCTATCTCCCGCGACCCCTTTCGCATGGAATTACAAAAACAAAAGTGACTAGCCTATGTGTTCTTCCAGATTATCCTCTACGTCTATGACAAATTTCATCGAGATCCGTTCAGCCGTTTAGGTCACAAACTCTAACAAACATCCATCTATCTAAACTTTCACATTTATAATATTAGTGAGATATAGTACAATATTAATTTAATCCATGTTGCTAAACATATAAGCTAACAAAAACAAAGGCAAATGTTAATAGAGCCAACCTTGGTAACGTAACTTTGTATGAAAATTCATATTCAATTTTCATCTATTCAAGTGTAGGAAGCATGGCCCTTTATATGTAAATATAACCCACTTTTGTCTCTTAGTCCTATGAAGAGCAATTTTATGCGACCCCAATGAATATTAGATTTGTGCCAACTGTCCACTTTGTTAATTTATAATTTAACCCTTAACAAGTTCTGCATCCTATATGTAAACTCAGTAAGATATAGCAAAGCAACACTTCGAATTGAGTTTCGAATTAAACGAAATTATAAAAATCTTAAAGTATAAAACTGTCTCGAATTAATATCAATAATAAGTATAAATTCATTTTTATTCAAATTTTAAAAGGCAAAAGTAATAATAACACGAAGGCTTTAAAATATTACAGAAAAGTGGATGTTGGAAAAACGTTAGAATTTTGCGACTCTTATTAAAACATCCCTTTTCATTCAACCTTTCTATTTATAAAACAAACACGTGTGAAATCTTTTAAGCAGTACTTATAAAAGGGCTTAATTAAAAGTCATCTTAATTAGGCTACGGGCAACACAACGTGCCCAAAAGTTATAAGACAATAAGAAGGAAGTAATTAAAACATTACCGTACAAAGTCAGAGGTTTCCGTCCCTTCATTACATGGGCTCAACAAGTTTACAGAATTACCAAATTACAGAGCAAATTAACTTTGTAATTTCGTAATTAAATTTTGCAAAGAACTTTGAAAAGAAATATAAGAAAGTAATGAAATCGTAACTAACTAACCTTGTTTGTTGGTAACTTAATATAAATTTTCTGCTTAAAATTCATTTGAAAAGTATTAACATTTGGAAAACTAAAAGTTGAAGTCAAGTAAACAAAGATCTCAAATTAAATTGAAAATGGCGTCATCGCTGAATTACATATACAATATCTTCTTTGAGATCTTATATTTCAATAACATAGCAACGTATCTCAGTAATAAAAAAAAATTCTTATGCGGACAAACATCCTTGACTAAACTATCGCATACCTATTGTGCGATTGTCGATTGTGTCGCAGCCAACTGTTTAGTTGCACAATAAAAATCGAGTAGTGTGCGCACCTCCATATAAGATCATTAGTTTCAGGTGTCCGCGCTCTCTAAAGCTTTACATTTGAGATATAAAATTCAAGCATTTTTCTTTAAATTTTCATTACAGTAAGCTTAAATGAAGGCAGTAAACAGTATTCCGATAGCAAAATTGCCGTATTTGGTTTTCGCTGATGTCACCAGTTTTCATATTTAGGCTGGTTCGTGTCGGTCGGCGCTCATTCAGCACTTACAAAATGGCGTACGTATAGCCGCTTCGCTACCTTCCATGGGTCCGATATTACCTACGGGTTCATCGTAAAATTTTGTTTATTTTACGCTGCCTTACTATTACTGCAAAGGTCAAACGTGCTAGTTTAGTCAGTGTTTGAAATAGAAATGAAAAGTAAACACTGGATACTTCGTGTTAAATGAACACAGTATTATTTAATTCGATGCCGTCTGTTTTTTTGTTTTTATTAGGTCCTAAAACACTTCATCTTTTCATGTCATGTTTTTAAACTATGTTATTTCGAAGACTGCTTTATGTAAAGTTTACTTGAGCAATGTTTTTCTTTCTCGTCACTGATTTTAATTACAATAACAAAGTAACCATACGTATCTGTTAATATTACTTTTATATTTTGAAATTGTTTACGATTGTGGGAAAGGTAGGCGGCTCCCCGTTTGTCCTGGTGTTTGTCCACGTGTGCGCTCCCACGGGACGTTGCGTTCAGCGTTATGCTAATTCTCTACACGCCGAGTATTATTGTTTCTAACTTTTATTCCTTTTGTTGCCTTTTACACATTTATTTATGGCTAAATTGTAATTTATGTGTTAACAACATATTTATATATAATATAATATCATTTTTTTATTAAAACATTCCGCTTTTTTTTTAAAGATGACCGTAAGATGACAACGATTATTATCATTGTAGGCAAATATTTAATCTCTTATTATGAATATATGAATACAACGTGTTGTAGAGTAGTTAAGAGATGGAGGAACGTTTACATCAAATTGTACAAAGTCAGCAAAACCTTGGCGGCGATGATTGATTCAAAGTTTTAATATTCTTCAGAGTTATGAAAATTATTAAGTCAAAGCCTAAAGCATAAGCTGAAAGCGTAAATAAATTTATATTTCACGAGATTTGGCCCGCAACTCTGTCCGCGTGAAATTAAAAAAAGAGTGGCCTATGTGTTCTTCTAGACTATGATCCGTTAAGCAGCATAGGCTACATACTCTAACAAACATTAATTGGTGAAACTTCTCATTTAAAGCATTAGTAAGATTATTAGTACTCAAATACTGTTCTAACTAATATCACAAAGATTAAAAAAAATCTAGGGTTCAACTCAAAAATGTGTCCGACTTTAACTCAATGGTTTTTAACAGTACAAACATTAGCTACAACGTTTTATTGTCTGATAGACATTTACTCTGTCGAAGCTGATAAAGTTGCAAGTATTACGTCCGCTTATATCCATCGATTGCAACTTTCTTAAAGCTTTAGAACGGTGTAGGGGAGCTTCTCGGCCGTCTCATTTGCCGCAGACAAGGAAGAGGCGTGTCGCACCTGTCACTTAGCTTGCCGAGTCACTGTACTTACGATCATTATTGATATATTCATCCACATCGATTTTGAATGATCCCTGCCACATAAATTATTTATTCGACCGTTGACTGTGTATGCTTTAATATAATATTTTCTTTATTTTGGTTAAATTTGGTACGTTATACAATTTACGGGCGAGTACTGAATCTTAAAACACTGATTTTTGCCTCTTACAATCTGACAGATATTAAAATTTTAAGGGATTATGAAGTTTAAGCGTTTCCTTATCATTTAAGATGCTGTTAAATATTCAAACGTCCTTTTAGTTTTCTATCGTACACGTATCAAACTCGCATTTTTAATACATAAAGATTTTTTAACACTAGTGTTGGTCTCAAACAGAAAGAAATATCATCATCTGTCCACGTCTATCGGCCTTGAGCGTAAGTATATTTATAATTATGTACATTGGAGAATAACGTTGTCAAATTACTCAAATCAAATCCAGCAATGTCTAATATGTCTGATTGGTCTGAAATACCGTCTGGCAATCTTGGCAGTTAAATGGAATGTACGTAATCGTCTCCACCAACACGACCGGACGGTCTTCACAGCGATACAAACGCACAGATTGTTCCTATTATTTATAGCGAGCACACGACCCCCGTAATTTCGATGCGGAACTTTCCCTTCCTTCCTTTCAATATTACAATGTTAAAAAAATATGACGATGTTATTGGACGTGCCGACTCGTTACTCTGGTCAAGCGGAAGGGGTGAAATTTTTGTATCTACAGTTCTGATTCTACTGCTTGAATTCTTATAAAATCATTCAGATTTAAATATGTTTATTGTCTAATTGATACGTTAAGACTTATTTAAAAAAAATATATGTTACTCATATTTAAATCTCAAACTAACCCAAACATTTTATTTCATAATGAACAATGTTAAGTGCATTTAGCTCTCATGTAATAAAAATAAGCTTAGACAACTCAAGGAAACGGAATTTTAAATGCTGTTCTCATTGTTTTTATTTTTTACTAAACAAGACGAGCGCTACGCATAAATTAAATTCCAAAAGCTTTTGTATTCTAGAAGGCGAACATTTTTCTCGCTGAAATGAAATGCATTAAGGAATGCGAAAACAATTTCAATTAGTATAATAAGTTAAATACTTTTATGCAATAATTAATTTTATAAAACAAAGCAATTGTACGCAATGTGAAATCGTAATTTTTTTTAAGATGAATTTATGAAATCCTTAACTGAAGCTGACCCGGGAAGAACGCGGGTGGGAATTTTGCATAGGCCGCATTTCATCCTGAAATTACATATTTATGAGTTTTGTTTCAACTGAGAGCGGTGCCGATCTTCGAAAGGAAGTAAAACATTAATGAACGCTTTAAAATTCTCTACGTGTGAATAAAAAAGTAAAATCAACATAACATGATAAAATATTAACAGAAATTTTCAAAAGGGAAATGTATTTAAGTTGTTTGGTCATGATTTTAGTAAACTCTATGCAATTTTTTAACTAAAAAATTTTCTATTTTTTTAATGTTTTAGATATTGTATGATATTTGCATGATTAAATAAATGAAGAAATATTTTAATAATCAATTTACCTGTAAGTATTCTAAAATTTAATTACAAAGCTATAGTTACAGTACGTGTTGATTAGTTATGATTCATTGGTCGATTAACTATGGAGTGCGGAGTATTGGTACTGCAGCGGGCAACTGCGGACCGCATACCGGAAACACAACAACCGGAATTGTTGAGCCATTACTCAAAGAGAGTGTCCGGCTTTATCTGTTAGCGCATTTCGCACGTTAACCCATGATGCTACGGTTAGAACCTTTAATTACCTAATCATTTACACCTATATGCTGTGCATTAACCTTTCAAAAAAGGAATGATAAATGGCGTTAACGATAAAACATTAAAACATGAATCGCCTGAACATAATAAACAGAATTGCAAATGAAGGGTACTCTGAAAAAGATAATAAAATGTAAATTCATGTAACGTTTTTAAATAAAACAGAATCAGACATTATAACACGTTTTAACGCCGAAAAACGTTGGTCAAATGATTCCGGGTGTACAGCGCCTTAAATAATTACCTACGTGCCGGCCTACCCTCATTTCAATCCAAAGAGGAAAGAACATTTTCATCCGTGCGTAACAGCTTGCAGTAACAGTTATTTATGAACGGTCCTCGAGATTTCGGCGTTTATAAAAGTTTCCCCATTACAGAACATGAACGAAAAACTCTACACAGAAGTAACTACTAACTAATAAATTAACTGCCCATGGGTTATGTAATGTCAGTTGCAATTACTTTTTAACCTACGTAATAATACAAACCTTTAACCTTATTAATAAATATTTTAACATGAACATTAGATTGCTAAAGATAATAAAATCAGCAAACAATCTTACTGATCGGGCTTTCCAATTATCTATAGCTATTTATGAATAATGCTAAGATACAGAAAAGAAAAAAATAGTTTATCTTTTGAAACTCATATGCCCTTTTATGGAGTGGTTAGTGTTAATATACAAGTCATGCATTATATTTTGTGGCAAAATGTCACAAGGTACTCTTGATAATTTTTTTCAGCAGGCGTTGTATTATTTTTAAATTTCTTAAAATGATTGCAAAGAATACTATAGCAGACATTTACTGCGTCGGGGAAGTAGGCCAGCTGGTCTCGTGGTTGAGCTATAACATTGTGCAACATAATTTATAGCTCGTCGAGCCCCTTGTAGTTACGTAAAGTGAACCGTTCTGAAAACAAGACAATACGCTTTGTATTTTAGAATCATGGAAACATGACTTAATTTTTTGTACTTAAATAAGTTTAAAATCAATGTAACGTTAAATACAATTAATACATATTACTTAGTATTGGTATTTTCATTGAATGTACTAGTCTGATAAAATAATAACAAAAACAAAATTCTAAGCAGAAGACCGTTAAGGCACTGGATGTTTATTTTAAGTAACTTAACTTTACTCCTCCAATTCAACAGTTACTTAAACAGTTCCAATTATTCCTTTATAACTTAAGAAAAGCCAAATACACTACCTTTGCTGAAGTTAGGTAGAACAAAGTAAAGCGACGCGAGCGGTCTAATTGTCTAGAATAACACTCAAGATTGGGTTGGCTCATAGCCCTCGGCGAACGCAAGTCAAACTCAAAGTGGTAAGTTTCTGAGAACCCTAACTAAGATAAAACGTTTAATTGTAAATGTAATTAAAAGTATTTACATCTATATTTAAATACAAATCTTTTTATATTTAGAATTGAGGATGAATATTTGTTAACAAAATATTTAAATCATTTGTCAAAATTTGTCTGTGATGTTTTTGTTTATGACTAGCATGCTTGTTTTGTTAATTACTATTCTTAAATATATACCAAAGATCACGTTGTAAATCTGTACTAATGTTATAAAGATGAAAGTTTTTTTTGTATGTATTGAAATAACTCAAAAAGTACGGGGCCGACTTTAATTTTTACACTATTAAAAAGCTACGGCATTAGTGAGTAACATGGACAGTGTTTTTTATTATTGTTTTTATGTCACGTGGACGAAGTCGCGAGCAACAGCTAGTTATACACAAACTTGAAACTAAATTCAAATATTAATTATCGTCATCATCATCTCCCTTGCCTTATCCTACTCCCGTAAGAAGGCGCACGGGGTTTTCTTCCTCCAAAGAACTCTATCATCCGTCATCTCAGTCATCACTCCCTTCTTGAACATGTCACCTTTCACGCAATCCATCCATCTCTTTCTAGGTCTACCTCTACCGGTGTACCTCCACATTCATAACTAACGTCCTTCTTGTTACATGCGATACATCCCTTCTCATAACATGACCATACCACGCTAACCTTTTACTCCTGATTTTCTCAACCACTGGGGCTACTCTCAAACTTCCACTGATATAAAATATCAATTATACTGTAACAAATTTTGTCTGGAAATTGTTAATTGCAATTTGCCGTTTACTTTGGTACTTAACTAGATAGTTTACCTTCAATTAGCGAGCTTTTGGGCCAAAAGACTTAGAATAAATAGCCGTGGAATTGTTAATGTATTGCGGCCCAACTTTGCGAACAGTTCCTCATTTGCGGTCGATACTCGTTAAATAAACGTAAGCTTAACGTGTTGTACTTAAATAAACTTAATTAATGGTTTAATTCTCTCCACATTATTTTTAACTAGCTTCCACCCGCGACTCCGTCCGCGTGGAATTAAAAAAATATGTAGCCTATGTGTTATTCCAGACTATCCTCTACATCTGTGCCAAAATTCACCGAGATCCGTTCAGCTGTTTAGGCTACAAACTCTGACAAACAACCATCCACCAATCTACACTTTCGCATTTATAATATTGGTATAATTTACCTTAATTATATTGCATCAAACTTTTAACGATAACAGGTGACTTTAAGTTTAAAAGACAGTGCAGATAAGCTCCACAAAACTTTTTAAAGTGGCGTATTTCTTTACGAAATCAATTTAACTACGGATGTTAAAAGTAATAAGGTAGCTTAGCTGTAAAGCGTAAATGCTGGAACATTGTATAGCTGTCTGAAGGCCTCGATCTCTGGGGACTCGTAGCAGAGCCGTAGTGCCGCCTACGGTCGTAGCAGGGACGTAGCTACGGCAACGAAGCTAGAGCTACGACTGTAATAGAATCGTTTTGAATTATTTTTAATTTATTTAATTAATTGTGCTTTACTTTCTATTTATATGTAAAAACATAAATTTTGAGAAATGTAGTCTTATTGTTTACGTCATTAGCAATAACAGGTGAAATAAAATTACCGAAATTATAAATACATGCCTTAAGTAACAATTTGTTTTAAATCAACTTTAAACATACTGATGAAAATTCCATATTTCCGTCAAATTACACAAAATGAAGTTTAACGTTTTTAATGCGGTATTTTTAATTTGCAAGAAACAAGTAAATATTAGACTTGTTAATTATTTTAATTTTTTTTTTAATCAAGGCTTGTATAAGTTCCGAGTTTCGAAACTTATCAACTTGATTGAAGTAAGATACTTAATAACTTAGCTTTCAATAGGCTTCGCTTACGGTGAGCTTCTTTGCCGTATATATTAAGTAGTTTTCACAATATTAAGTTACATAAATTTTTAAGACTTGCATTATAAATAATCTTTTCTTCACATAAACATAAAGGAGTAAGCTGTTTATTCGCTTACACTTTTTTCGCACTCAGAGTCACTTAATGTTACTTAAAAAGTAATTTAATGCAGATTTCTGTTACTAAATCTGCTTAAGAACTCCCGTAATGATGAACAGCTCTGAGGATTAATGACTGACAAGTGACAATCTTTTAAAATGACAATGTTTAGATCGTCATTTGTTATCCTATGCAAATGACATATGATAGTTAAATTATAAACATGAAACTAAAATTTTACACAGTACGAACTAAATTCTGTTCATATTTGTTTGCTCTGTGGCATTCTTAGGTAGCTGAGACGAATGTAATCAGTATCGTTCATCGCCCCACGCAACCGGTAGTTGGATTTCTTGAACCGTGAAATTTTATCAAGAGAATTAATCTCGAAGAACTTTCCCCTTGGACATTGTACTCTTTTATTTTTTAATCCGGATGAAATTGATTTGAGTCTTTATCCTAGATTTCTTTTTTCTACCAGATTTCTATTTTTTTTTCAAGAAGTAAATTTAAATTATGCGACCTACATTATGTAACTTGAGCCCAGCATCTAAAAGTAACGATGTTTCTTTTTAGGTGAGATGTATTAAAGTTCCGTTATATTGGATGTTAAAAAAAAAAAGAATATTATAAGGTTTTTCATATTATCCACTTATAGAGAACATGTTGAATTTTCAAATAAAAAAAAAGCGAAAAGACAGTACATAAGTACCAAAATTATTAATAACTAGCAGTTCCCGCGCGGCTTCATCCGCGGGAAATAATGAAAATTTTATTTTATTATTCTCATTTGTCAAATTATCAATTGCAAACGACAAAATAATATGACATAATGTCAAACCATGGCAACCTTGCTTACTTGATGTTGACAACTTATGGTCTCTTTCCCACATTAGGGTTTTTATCCAAAAGATTTACCCCTAAGTTTAACGGCGTGAAAATATATCGCCTAAAACGTGACGTAAGTGTAAGGCTTTTCATTTAAAAAAGAATTATTCAAAAACATTCTGTAATTGCTGACATCTTAGGCAACAAAGAAGTATGTGTTTACGCTTTATTATAATAGTATAGATATACTCCTAACATACACGATGAATAAGAACGATATACACATAATTTAACAAAAACACCGTTTTGAGATTTCCTACCTAATGTTACTGTTCCTGTGAGCATGAAAGGGCTCATAAATAAGGTTGAAGGATGTGAATATTTTATAAATCCTTTGCCATTATCGGATAGGGTAAGGACGTCCGGACTGTTTCGTTTCGATTGGGGAAATCTGTTACAGTCTTTGTAGATTTGTTATACAATCACTGTATATTGTTTCGCAATAAACGTGTGTTGATCGAGTAGTAAAATACACATACAAGAATCTTGCAACTATTAATTTATGTATATTATATGGATGGATAATTATGGCAATTTACTTTTTTAATCCAAAATACATTAACCCTGTAATCTTCAATCTACAACGTTTCTTCAGTTTTAAAATCTTAAATCAAAACCTAGCTGGAAGGAATTTAATTACTTTATTGATTAGAAAGCTACACCAACTGTATGTTCAAAGTACACGACAAAATATACTGGAGACAAAAAAAGCAGAACATAATAACAGGCGTACACAGCGCTCACAAAAAAAAGTATTCGGAAAGGCCCATGTCCAACAGTGGGCAAATAAAGGCTGTTGATGATAATGAAGAAGTAAAACCATTAACATGCACACTAAAGGATTACGTATTGTACTTTATTTAATTGAAACTGAAGTGTGATTTTAACACCTAACAAAAAGCGTATTTAAATTCGAGTTCTTGTTTTCGTTTTCGCAACTGAAAAACCCATTGATCCGGCGCGTATCATGGCCAACGTATAAAACATTCATGAGCCCCCGATGTTACTCATTCATGACACCTCAGCGTCCGGGACGCGATTAAAAGATTGCCCGGGTAACCGGACCGTTATTCTTTGTCCGTAACACTCAAAACATTGCAACTGTTTCACTGAATATTTTCATTGTACGGGAATAAAAAAACACGCGGTCAAGTGAAATTGTTTAAATAACAAAATGATCCCTGTCAATATTAACGTGCATAGATTACTGATATTGTATACTAGTTGTCGCTTGCGACTTTGTCCGCGTGGAAATAAAATTAGAGATAAATATAGCCTATGCTACTTAATGATAACGGTGGAAGAATTTACGAAATCGGTCCAATAGTTTTTGAATTATCTCCATACATACATAAGAGCGTCAGTGGCTCACTTGACTTGTAATCTACAGGTCTTGGGTTCGGGTTCGGCCATGTACCAATGTGATATTCGATTTTTCGAATTTTCATATGTACACAATTTACCCAACGTTCTTACGGTAAAGGAAAACATCGTGATGCAACCTGCACATATCGGCGAAGAAATTCAAAGATATGTGTGAAGTCAACCAACCCGCAGTTGGCCAGCGTGGTTGACTATGGCCTAATCACCCTAATTTAGGGTAGGCTCCGAGCCCCTCGGTGGGGACATGTAGTGAGCTGGTGATGATGATGATGATACAAAAATGCAGTTCCTTTTTCTTTATGACATTAGTATAGATTAATATGTATTAGGAAAATTAAAAAAAAATTAGAACTAAAAATAGAAAGCAGTTGCTGATATAAAGAAGAAAACTAGAGAATATCCATAGAGAGAATGTACGCTTGATATCTCAAAATAACAATAACAAAAGTTAGCAACATTTTTGCCATTTTAATATAAAATGTAATTTGACTTATTCGTTTAAGTCTAGCAGTTTAAATACGTAAGCTTTATTAAGTCTCTAAAAGCTCGGAATACCATTCTCCAATAACTGAAAATCCGCTTGCGATGTCTAGAATTTTCATTACCCAAAGGACGAAATAAGATCAAAAATTGCTCGGAGGGCCGGAGAGATTATAAATGCAACAGCGAACGCTTTATTGCTGAGTTATCAAGTAATATTTTGAGAACCGACAGAATGTTCAATTACATTGGCATGTGACTGGCAATGTCTGTTTAATAGGAGCTTCCCGATTCCTTTGGAATGCCGGCTGACAAACAAAATTGGCGTTTTCCTTACGAATAACAAATTCTATAATGCATAACAGAGATTTTTATGTCTCAGGAGAAATACAAAGTTTGTAATGTTTATAGGATTTTTTCTTGGATATTTGATTATGATATCAATATATTGTTTCACTTTTATTTACATACTAGCTATCGCCCACGACTCCGTCCGCGTAAAATTTAAAAAAAAAAAACAAAAACAAAAGTGAGTAGCCTATGTGTTCTTTCAGACTATCCTCTACATCTATACTAAATTTCATCGATTTTTTTTTCAGCAGTTTAGGCTACAAACTCTATCAAACATCCATCCATCCATCTGAACCCTCGCATTTACGAGTATAATATTAGTATGATGAAAGGTTACGTACTCGTACTAGTCAAAGTTACTTAAACTACATTATATAAACACTAAAAAAATGAAATTAAAAAATGTTACTATGTATTCATGTACAACCCTGTAAATATACAAAAAGTAACAAAAACCTTTACTTTATTCATTTAATAACATTAAAGAAATATGAAATACAATTTCAAAGAAACACCACCAAGCGAAGATTAATAATTTCCTAGTAAAAGCGAAGACATTTTCCCAATTTAATTTCGCCTGAGGACTATTTTTAATTAATTAGCATCCCGTCGCTTCGACATTTGCTTTTTGAAGTAACTATTTATTTGCACCTTAAAAAGGCAACTCCATTAGTAGAATGAACGTCGGCCGATGAATGGGGGTCATTCAGGAGAGATGTCGTCTGTCACAAAAGAAGCTGCAGCTAAAAGGAAACAGAAGGGACGAGGAAGCGAGTACATATTGCTGCTGTAAAGGTTCGCGAGCTTGTAATATTTGATTATTTAATATACAAACCTATTTTATATTATGTTGATTATTATTAAATCTTGGTGATAAAATAAAAAAATATATTAACAATATCCAATTTACTTTGCTATAATATAATGTTTTAACGTATTACAAACGTGTTATATTTTAATTTACTTGGTAATGTATTAAGAAACCAATAATAATGTAGACTTATTCAATCAACATAAGTTTATTAAGGGATGTGTATTAAGTGAATTATTCAGTCATGAAAACACACAAGTGATAAGTCGACTGCAATCGTACGCAGTTGGGAACGGATAGGCGATAACGAATGCAATTTTCCAAGCCCCTGAACATAGTTAGGGCGGGGCCAGGGAGTGATCCAGGGATCTTACCTAACTACCACCTGCTACAGGGCCTCCCTGAAGCAATTTTTGCAAACACGACAGGAAATACGAGTAGTAAGAAAGCAATTCTTCGAAAAGTACCTATATCTACTTTAGAATTATTTATATTGTATGTTGCCAGTAAAAAATATTCATTAACATCAACTACAGATATGTTAATTTATAATAGGAGATTTTGTACATATGTATGTCCGCACAGACTAGCAGAAAATTTTAGCAGCATTTTACGCTCTACTGACGCAAAGGCGGTTCATCAAAAAAAGTATACAAATGTAAATTCGTTCGTAAACAAAAAACAAAAGATCATCGCAGTTATAAAACACCTATAGTAAATTTCAGTCAGAGTAGGATTCATACCCACGTAGTTTTTCTGTCTGTTTTATGCATCTAAATATCAATGTAAATGCATTAAATGGCACATGTTGTCCTGTTAATCCCAGATAATTTAGAAGTCGGCGCAAATGATTTCGCTCATGTTGGCAATAAAATTTATGATATTCGTAATACCATTCGAACCAGCATTATTGTTTAACATGTGGTTTTGGTATAAATTCCTAGACGAGGGTTCGAGTAACATCGTAGCAATCAATTTCTAATTCTCCAGACCTTTATGTATAAAACTATTTGCATTTAAATATTTATTAGGTATCTATAAAATTAATCCATGTACTATTTCGTGTCTTAAGTGATGATTACCATCACAATCGTATAAAGATTATCATCTGCGTATAACCTAGTTATCTAATATAGCTGGTTCGTTTTGTTATGAATCTAGTCAGTTGACTGTATTCGAAGTAAAAGTAGGCATTTAACATAAAAATCGATACCGGTATCCCTCTTCGAAACTTTCTAACGACATAACCGCGTGCAATTGATATGCCCCAAGAGTAGGCCCATTGTAAAGAAAGGAAAATCCCGATCCGAAAATCTTGGGAGAGTTAGAAGTCTGTAGAGCCGGCATCAGTATTCAGTGTGCGTTCTTACCCGGTGTCGGTTGCCTTCCCCCGGCCCGCGGGCTGTGGTAAACTCCTTTGGTAATTTGACTTTGTTGTTATAACTCAGTTTGCTTGTTTGTCGCCGTTTGCAGATTTATTAGTTTAATGAAAACTGTCATATTGTTGGTTGCATTGTTTATCGTAGATGGAGAATATTGCAGATATAAAAATATAGATTTGGTATAACAGAGAGATAGCGGTATAGAAGTTCGCCGCGATCATGTATACAAGTATTTGGGATTGGTTCCATTAAAACACAGCATTGTCCCGACCGATCCTATTGAGTGTGAATGGCGCACCGCACTAGCTTCATCAAATTGCATTGAACGGACGTTAGAGCACTCGTCGAGCGTACCCGACGTTCTGAGGGTAAAAATTTGAATGGAATATATGTATAGGGAGGAATGAAAAGCTGCGGTGGCGCCGACTACGCTCATCGGGCATACTTCCGACCACTCGGACGTTGGTCACAATACATTGGGACGGACTCAATTTGATATTGAAATTGGAACCGCACTGGTGTTAATATTCTTCGCAGGATTTACGGCTTAGAATTTTACTTGAACTATGGTTGTGATTTGAAAATTAATGAAGTTCATATTGAATAAATAAATTTAACTCCATTGCAAGCTTATGTTTATCATTATTAAAACACTAAATTTAAAGTACACCGAATTATTTTAATAATATGTATATACTGTAGAAGTTATATATTTCGTTTACTATGTTCTGTCCGCTATATTTTCTGTATGAAAGAAACCAATAAGTTCAACATGGCACACATTCGAGACAGCGGGAGAAAGCAAAAACAGTCAGACCGGATCAATTTCCGAATGTTACAGGTACGTGACTTGACTTCGAGCAATCGCTAACATTGACTTTAAACTTTCCAATAATAACATAAACATTTTAATTACTTCTGGAGCTTATAGATTTTGTCGAGTTTGCATTTAGATAGTGTCACCACTGCTACGAAGTGGGGAGGTCAATGGATTCAGAGGCACGGAGGGTTTGTCCCCTAAATCAAGTCCCTTGTGTAGACCATTTAATGATGCTATCCCTTATGCGTTGCTATAATGTAGGTTACTGTGCAAATAGAACTGGGTGGTCTTAGACGACATGCAATTGATCGATACCAGTTTTTATACTCTACATGCACCCACTTTTGTGTTAGAATTATAATGAAACTAGCTGTACTCGTGCGACTGCATACGCATGAAATTATAACAACTTTATTTTTTTGTTCACATTTGGCAAATTCTCAATTGCAAATGTCAAAATGACCATTGTCTTAATGTTGGCAGCTTGTTGTTTATGTTTCCTATCTCACATTAAGGTTTTTTCCAATTTATTTACCCCTAAGTTTAACAGCGTGCAAATATATAGCCTAAGGCGTGTCGGTAGAGCAGGGCTTTTTATGAAAGAAAGAATTATTTAAATACATGCTGTGATTGCTGACATCCTACGCCACAAAGTAGTGTGTTTACGTTTTATTATATTAGTACAGATAACTCATGAAAATCGATACAAATCTTCGCTGTTTCTTTTCGTGGCAACTTTTTCAAAGCAATGAAGTTGATTTGTGTTTGAAACAATTGCATAAATTAAATACGCAGATGTTTTGCAACCCAACCCCTTTATGTGATATCTCAAACTAGACAAAATTTATAGCGTAGGAGGATAAAAAGGATTTAATTGTGCGTACATTTAACATTATATTGACAAAGGAATCTCTACCCTTTCTTACACTGATTATAAAATATACGAGAATATAGCTTGGTTAGACGCATGCCTATTCCATTAGATACCCCAATGCAATAGATGCAAACACAAATCACTTACTCTCATAGTTAATATCTCTTTTTTTACACATAAAGTCTTTCAAGAATGAACTCTATTCTCAAGGTTGTAAAACATGTTATTCATTGTCTTTCAATTTAATTTATTGCTTAAGGAAAATGGACTTTATTTGTAAATTTGTAAGGTAAGATATAGACGAATCATAAACGATAACTTGGTGACCTACATCTCTGGAGAGAGACTAAACAGCATTAGTCCTGTCTATTGGGAATAATATTTATAGGGTGCATTATGCACATGACATTTTTATGTTTTCGGCGTTGCGTAGATAGTTATGTACGCATGTCTAGAGTTTCCTTTTCATTTGCAGATTTTGTTGCGAATGTTTGTTTTGTAGTGTTATTTATGATTTTGTTTAACCGATATGGTAAGTCGTTGAAGCCATTGCATTATTTTTCTATGTAAAGAAGTTGACGTTTGCTTCCCGATTAATTTTGAATTGCAGAAATTAAGTATGAACGAAAGTATATGTTTCTTACCATTCATTCAAGCTTGAATTCTACTTTAAATTAAAACAATGTTAAGAACTAAGATAGATTTATCTTGAACAACCTATACTAATATAATAAAGCGTAAACACGCTACTTTGTGGCGTAAGATGACAGCAATCACAGCATATTTTTGAATAATTCTTTATTTGATAAAAAGCCCTACACTTACGTCACTCTTTAGGCTATATATATTCACTCATTTAATCTGAGGGGGTAAATGAATTGGTTAAAACTCTTATGTAGGAGAGGGGCCATAAGCTACAAGTTGCACATATCAAGAAAGTAAGATTGCCCTGGTTTGTCATCATATCATTTTGACATTTGCAATTGATAATTAGATAAATATAAACAAAACAATTCTCATAATTTCATGTGGATGAAATCGCACGGGAACAGCTAGTTGACTAGTCTACGTTCTATTGAAAGGTAAAAGAGATGAAATAGTCCTAATTAGTGATAGTAAAATTACAGCTACACGAATTGTCGGTGATAAAGTTAATTAATAAAGAGCAATTACTTGAAACTTAATTTGCACATATAGAGATCCCACGGCAGTTAATATATTTATAAAACAATGTACTCCGTATCCTAATTTCCTCAGTTTATTGCCTCAACAGCAATTAAAACACAACAAAGGCAGTTTACCCGAAACGTGTCATTTGAATAAAATGACAAGTAATTTATTGTCTAATTCTTGTCCCTTCTCGAGGCACACCGACGCAGCTGGGATGCTATTGTCTGCCAAATTACTGTTTGGATTCCACTACACTGTTATTTGCACATGCAAATCGGCATTTTGTTTTCATTTCGAAATGCCGCGAAGTCTTAAAGGAATGGAATATGCCGCTACTGGAAGCGACATCTTATCACATTTACTGTTAACATATATTTTATTGGTATAGTCTATTACAAACAAGCAAATAAAAGTCTTATTTTGACGTAGAAATTTATCAAATTTCATGTAAAACAATAACGTTAAAATCCCCTAAAAACTTGTCTTAAAACATTTTATTTCCAAACTGTTACACGCGTAGTGATGAAAGCCATTCGAAAATTGGTAAAATCAATAAATATAGCGACCCCTCTAATGCAATGATGGATCGTGGCCGCACTTATCTGTCGGTGACATCGCTGACCGAAGCGCAAACAGATATTTTTACCAGCGCTTTTGTTGTTCCCGCTTTGATGTTGCAACAGCCTACAAACGGTACTACGTAAAATATAATCGTATTTTAGTGATGGACATTTTGATTTGTTGAAAATGTAAAAGGGTGTATGATAATAGAATGCATTAGTTTAATTTCTCCCGCAGTAATTTTACTTCTTGAAGAAACTAGTATTTTTCTTTACCTTTTAACAATATTTTGGAATCTTATTTTATATATAATATACCAATTAACTGTATGTTTGAACGTCACTAAGGGACTGTCCCACCACTGGCTGATAGAGGCTCAGATAGCTTAAAAATGACATCACTGTCAGATAAGGGAACAAAAAAACGAAACAATATTTTACACGTTGGATTTCTATCAAACAATTCACGATTTGGTGGGACAGTCCCGTATTCTCATCAATATGAAGACATGTTTCCAGAATGGAACATTACTTTTGCTTTCTAAAATATTTTACCTCCAATACTGCGAAGAATTTTGTTCGAAGCTTTGCTATGATTTAATAGTGAAATTCAAACAGCTACAATAGTGTCAGTATTCTCAATATTTAAAGGGCATAAACTTTGAATATTTATAGCTAGAATACACGCAACAAAGTTTGGCGTTGTCTTGAGAGGGTCAAAGACAAATGTTACCTTGGTTTAAGTAGAACTATAGTCATAAATAATAGTCTAATGTTCTACGTACGGTCTGGGAAAGATAATATCGTAGGTTTGAATCCTTTGTTATATTATTTGAAGACTAGTTTTTGCTCGCGACTTTGTCCACGTGAAATTAAAACAGTAAAAAATGTAGCCTATGTTACTTACTGTTTTTTATTAGTGAAGGATTTTTTTAAACGGACTAGTAGTTTCTGTGTTATTTCAATACATACAAAAATACGACTTAGCTTATAATTTCCTTAAAGACCGGCAACGCATCTGTAGTTCCTCTGGTGTTGCGGATGCCCATGGTCGTCGTTGACCAACTCTGTGTTCCGGATGCTCGTTTGCCCCTTCTCTTATAAAAAGAAACAAAACATTCCCCTTTATAATTTTAGTATACATAACTAAACAAGCTTTAGCAATATCAATCTTGTGTTTGACAAATTTTCCTTACAAAAATTATTTAAACGACTTGCCTTAAATTTTTATTTGAGTTCTAGTTAATTTGTATTTTCTTTATAACTAGTCGGAGATTTAGTCGGAGAATACTGTATAATTGTGCTATTTAAAACTGTCACAGATAACGTAAACTAGTTGTATTTTAATTCAAATTTGTTTAAAAGAAGGGTAATAAAGATATGCAGTAATGAAAAAGTACGGCGAATACTCGCAATTCTGAGTGGAGAATTATGAAAATAACGTCAGACATTAGTTTAGTTTAAATTGTTGGTACTGAGATAACTTACAGATTGTTAAATATGAAGAATTAAACACAAACAAAAGACGTACGATAATTTGTGTTACATTCCTGAAAAATGGATGTAATTTAAAATGTTGGTACTGAGATGTAACTTACAGACTTTGTGAAATATTACATCTAGAGTTTAAATTTTAAATTTAATATAATTAAAGAATTAAACACAAACAAAAGACGTACTATAATTTGTGTTACATTCCTGAAAAGTGGAATATGTTTTATGAAAATTACTAGCATTCACCCGCAACTCCGTCTGCGTAGAATTCAAAAAAAAATCAAATTGAGTAGCCTATGTGTTCAGACTATCCTCTACATCTATACCAAGTTTATTTAAAATCCGTTTAGCAGTTCAGGCTACAAATGCTAACAAACATCCATCCATCCATCTAAACTTTCGCATTTATAACATTAGTATGATATGCATTGTTGTAAATTCAATCCATTCTGCGGGCGCAGGCTATAGTTATAGTGCAGGATTTAACAGATAATCCCCAATTCAACCCTCTGTTATTAACCCGTCCGAACTAACGACTGCGCTATCGCTCATGGAGCACACACATGCGCTTGACACTACTGTTATTACATCATTAATAAAATTACAAAACTCTAGGCCCATGTGCCGCGCCATTCAAACTTTACAACCCATTCCGTGTCAACCCTAAGGGATGCTTTAATTAAATTTGGCCAATCATCATTGACGGTTTATAAGGATGTTAAAGTAACAATGATCCCGATGTGAGAATTAAGTGAATTAAGTTGAATCACGTCTGGCGAGGACTTTATCTTGTCTGGCAGAATGGTGACATTGAAATACAAGTAGGAAGTGATATCCATTTAAAGACCATGTATGAATACTATTTATGTTGATATGTAATCCTACAAGACTAATCGTGGGAAAAAACTTAGTTTAAACAAGCATTAGTTACCTTTAATACTGCTTATAATAATGACTAGCTGTTGTTTACGACTTCGCCTTTGTGAGATAAAAATAATAAAAAACATATCCTATATTTCTCGCTAATATCATAGCTTTCTAATGGTGAAAGAATTTTTTAAATCGGCCCATTAGTTTCTAAGTTATTCCAATACAAAAATACAAATCTTTCCTCTTTATAACATTATTTTATATTATAATTAATATGTGTAGAATACCTAGTACTCTAAGAGGCTCCATATAGATTGAACAGTGAGATGTTGATGATAGTCAGTTCTTATGACCTCTGGGAAGTTAGAACTAAGTCTATTAAAAAATCAACAGTTTATAAATCATCTAAATTAAAAATTGAAAGATGTATTACGATAAATAACATTAAATAAAGCAAATTTTATAATTTTGAAATGGCAACATTAAAGTGAGACGGTGTCAAGTACGGTAAAAGCGATATTAAAAGGCTTAGAAGTGTTGGTTTCGAAAGCCTCAGAACATCTCTATGCCTACGCTCTCTTAAGCACAATATTAAGGGCACTTTGGCTTAAGGGACGGCCGTATATTAGAGCGAACTTTTCCTTTTCGTACGTTTAGTGTATTAAGTTTTAGTAAACACTGTTATTTTGATAATACAGAGATTGTATGGGAGCATTCCCCTTAACTATTTACACTTGTAAGTGCAATGTGCTTAAAACTTAAATCTGCTATAATCAGCGCGTGCATTTTAAACGCGTGCGCACACGTTAGTGCGCGTGCGAGAATAACAATGCATTGTTGGCTTTAAGTTAATCCTGCGCACTGTTTTTTTACTTAGTTATACTCAGTACTTATGTCTCATTAGTACTTATAATAGTTGGTATGGAAATTTCTGCTGTAAAATTACTTTAATTTTAATAGAAGATACATTTTAAATGTAAATTCCCATAATATTATCTATCTAATTTTCTTATATTAATCATATGACGTGTTCATTGACATGTAAACAGCCTAATATTAAAATAAAATAGATTGTAGGTGGCCCAAAGTTATTAACAATCCCGGTACCAAATTTGAAACTTTAGGTATTTAAGGACTAAATTAATACAGCACTCAAATAATTTGAAACAAACCGTTCACCATAAATATATACCATTAAAGAGCACGGACCATCGCCCTATTGGTTGAAATCATATTTCTCGTAATAAAACAAAACACCCCTCGGTGGAGTGCTCAACTTAATCAAGCAATTAATTACTAATTGAATTATATCCGTCATCGGGCAGAGTGACTGTGACAAGTACGTCATACCTGTTATACTTGATGGGTAAGTATACATGAGCTTTAGTCTTTTTTTGTAAGTTATGTTAAACAAAGAAAATTAATTAAATTACGCAGAAAATGTTAGAATGGTTGATAATTGAACTTAAATAAAAGTAAAGAAAACTTAATGGAAGAATTCGTGGAATTGAAAATAGTTTTTCGGCGAATTTCGTAAATTAAAGCTTACAGCAAAAGCTTATTGACATTTAAGACGATGTTAGTTGAGAAATATTGCCTTAAATCATGTAGTAAACGAATATCAGTATTTGACCCTGGTAAAATTTACTTACTATCGCCATAATTTATTGCTATATATATTTTAATAAATACTAGCTTTCGCCCGCGACTCCGTCCGCGTTGAATTAAAAAAAAACCAAAGTGAGCCTACGTGTTCTTCCAGACTATCCTCTACATCTGTACCAAATTTCATCGAGATCCGTTCGGCCGTTTAGACTACAAACTTTAACAAACATCCATACATCTAAACTTTCGCATTTATAATATTAACATGATAAGTATGCAGGTAATTGGCTGAGATTGGCTGAAGTTGGTCTATAGTGTTCTATTTGCAAAATCTTAGTTCAAATTAAAATTAATTTCCCTTGAAAGGAATTCATCTTCTACCCTCACTAGTCTGTGTATCGTTAACTTAAGCTCATTAAAATTGATGCTTCATTCTGATTGTGTAAATATCAGACTGGCGGAAAATTAAAACGATACCCGAGGCGAACGTCCTCCCCGCACCCAACAGCGTGCGCTGTCTATTGAAAAAATATGCAAAACTGGGACGAATGAGAGAAAAAACTTTGTATATTTTCATACGTTTACTCCGCTGTAAAGTTTATCTCTCACGGATGCAACGCCATATTCCCGTGAATTTTTTTAAGCTGCATCGAGTGCAGTTGCAATAAATGTATTTTCCCCGAATCCCAATGGACAGGACTTTTCTATTACTCTTATGTGTGTTCAATTTATTTGCGAACACTCGACGCTAACTGAAATCAGTCGGCGCAGTGTTAACAAGACAAAGAATAGCTCTATTTATGATTCCTATAACTATGTGTACATTAATGTGTTCTGAGTGTACTGTTATCAGGCAATTACAGACGCGCCGAGTGGACCGCAGGCCGCTTTAAATACTCCAATAACGTACTTATGGCGAGTGGAGGGACGAGATTTGGCTTATGAATTGGTTACTAGTGAATTGAGTTTTGAATAACAATGCATTGAGTTGCCTGCTTTTATTTGCTTGCAGGGAATTTTTACCGGTCTGCTAAATAGATATTGTAGTCGCCGCTTGAGTGTTTTTTTTTTTTATTTTAAGTATTGCAATTGTGTTTTATTGTAGTTTTTAGAATTCATTACCTTTGGTTTGCTGTGGTTAAATTTGTGACATAAATGTATGTAATTAGTACATTATTTTGTCATTTAACTCTAACAAATAAAGGGTTTATTTTGTCAGTAGATAATTCATGAGTCTATAATGTATACGGTATATTTTTTTCAAATCTGTGTCTATATTACTACGACCGACTAAATGATAACAGTAAGAATAGTAGGCGAAATAAAACACAATACACAATTAATTTTAATTATTTTATTAAAAATAGGTATTCAAGACCATTAGAAAATAATATCCGTTGAAATTCATGAAATGATATTGGTGTTTATAGTAATTTTCATATGGAATAACAGTATAACAAAAAAGACACAGAACTAAACATTACAATGAAAGAACAGTTTATATAACATTTCAGTGGTAGCTTTAGAAATAATTGTTGTTTCAAAAAAAGAGTTATTTTTAATTGTAGTTTATGTTTATTAAGAGTTAACGTTCACAGTGTTTAATATTATTTTTTATTATTTGATAAGTGACACTAATTAGATTGCGTCTTAAGTTTTTACAATTGAGCGAAATGTTCCACTAATTTCTAGAAACGAAAGAATTAAAGTATAAAAATATAAGGATAGTAGATATATTGTTCTTGTAACTTAAGGTTTGAAGTTACAATAATGAAGTAGAAAAAAGCTTTTGTTTGCATATTACATAGTATGTATGTACATATTTGTAGACCGACAAGGATATTTGACCCGGTGGGTTGAAGTCAATCTAAATGACAGCACACTAACGCCACCCTGTCAATGAGGATCACAAGATCTTTGTTGTACTCAAAGACGTCTAAGAAATATGTAGACTAGACATAGGAAACAACATTTTTTCACTGGTAACTTCTTTGTACGGTAATATCTCAATGTGGAATTTGACATGCCGAGACGCTTCTCAGCTGTAAATTACATGTTTGTTTGTGATTTTCATTTTCGGACACCAGGTAGCGCTAGTGTGAATGCGAAAAATGTTTCAAGCGTAGTGTTATCTGTACTATCTTTTTATTTTTTAACTCTGCTTGTACTGTATCTGTTTGGGTAATTTTAATCTTTTATGTCTTTCTCTATGTACAAATTGGTATTTTCTGACAAATGACAGCAGTGTCTCTCTCTCATCGGGTCAGATATCCATGTTTAACTATACCGAAAGTTCCACTACTGTTACGCTTATACTGACATACTGTCTCAGTTTTTACAAAGTGAATGACAAGGATGCCAGTATGTATGACAGGAGTGTCATTATTCTTTATTTAGAAGCGTCCTAAGTTAACATTGTTTACTTATAACTTACTTAACATAGATGATATGCAATACATGTCGTGCTATGCTGTAATAACAAGTGGTTATAATTTAACTCATATCACATTAACTTACGTAGATTAAATTTCACTTTATAAAAGCTTCATTTGAATTTCATCTCACAACTCGAATGTTAGTACTTGAATTTTTACAATAGGAATAAAGTCTTATGGCACTCGAAATAAAATTAAAAGTAAATTTGAAGGAAATGCTATAGTTTTATTAACCCTATTTCTACAACAGTCTATTCAATCTATGAACAAATTCAACCTTAAATACTTTTTAGTTGCAAACTTCTTTATACTAATCGTGTTCAAATTTAATACTAGGCCTTTATAACGTGCAAAGTAATACCATTTGCTAGAAAAACGATAAATGTATTTAAGAAGAATTTCTTAAAGTTACACATTATTTACATAACAGTGAAATGTAAGTTATTATCAATTATTGCCAAGCGTATTTCATTCTCAGATTATACTTATACTAATGATATATGGTTACAAATTCGTTTATCAATATCGAGACGGACGAATCGATTTTATTCAATCCCAGTAGATAATTACATTAAATTATTACGATATACATTATCATATTATATAATCTTAGGAATAATATATTTTACTTTAAGCATTAAATACATTTACCAATAATATTCTATTTACATTATTTACAATTCAATAACTATAAAGACTAGTTTATATGATAAACAATCATTACATATGAAGCTATAATAGTTATACCAAAGAAAGCATTGTACAAAAGTGTCATTAGGCCATCAAGGAATAGTTCTAACAGAAAAGTGTCCGTAGAGTCCAATCAAGGAAGAAATTATACATAATATATTACATCAAAAAGATCTCTACAGTGTAAGGAAGAGCTGCGATCTCTAATGATGTCACTAATTTAATCACTCTTGTGAAACAAGTCGGTCTAAACGTCCGTTTGGCACAAGTCGCCGAAAACCGGCAGGGCGTGATACTACCGTGTCACTGAATCAACACGCGGGTGTGGCGCCGGGGGAGGGTGGGGAGGTGCAAGGGGGGCTTGCGACGCGCCACTCAGCACTGTCTGGCCGTGCCTGAATGACGTCAGTCGGGCTAGTGTCCGTGTACCGTCGTTGTCGAAATTAGGCCTTTCGTATTGATGTTTAGCTCTATGCCTTTGTTGATTCAATTCGTCGTAAGCTAACTCAACCGAATAATTCTCTTCATCCGACTCCTCTTCACCAAAAGCTCTGTACGTTGCCTCGGATTCAGAATTGTTTCGCGAATTTATACCACACTGTCGTCCTATCAATGACTGGGTGACATCCGTTTTGATATCACTTTTCCTGTCTTCCATACTCTGGTTATATCTTATTTGAGCCTTTTGTGTTTTTTCTAGAGACGGTAAATCGTGAAACTTCAATACATTAGGATGACCTTGAAAATATTTCTCACTGTATACATTTCGGTTGTAATAGCCACCATTGCTTGCGGGATACAGTTCTTCATCTGGCATGTAGGAGTTATCAAAATTATCCAAATTTTTGCTTCCTGGAGGAAACCAGCCCTGTAGGACAAAATCGTTAATCAATAAACCATCAAATAAATTGCTTAAGAATAATTGCGATTGGGATTATTTAATTCCCTATGTTTAAACATATTTACGGTATGAACGTTACGATTATATTTCATCTAGATTCTACAGTGTATCTCGATTTTAATATCAGTAAAAATATTCAATGTGCAACAAGAATTTATGTTTGAAAAGTATAGTTGTATATTAATTACCAGCGAGCTAACGCACTGCCGAGTGTTAGCAACTAGAGTTACTGAAGCGTACGCTGCGGGGCTATTCACAGTTTTAGTAGTGTTCCACTCGTTGCCATTCACTCTCGAAGATGATACTTCAGCATATTCAGGTAATGGCTGTGCTACTTTATCATATTCTGTATTTGTTTTATCTTTGCTCTGACTTGTATGTGTACCAGACATACACAAGCCAGGCTGGTTTTCCATCCATAAGAGAGATTCCGTTTTTGTTACTGCATTTTTATTGTAGCAGCTGCTCAGTGGATGTGACAATGATACCGCAGCTTTTATATTCATTTGAGTAACCAAACTCGTACCATTGGAATCTAAAATTATAACATATTTAGTAAAGTAAAATATAAAAAACATAGTAAGATACAAGAAATAGTAAGAGTAAACTATTAATAACTAGAAACATTAGTAATTCTATCAATGATATTGTTCTTAATCGTCAATTTAATAATAAGCATTTTAATTTGGTTTGGAAACAATAAAGACAAGAAATTTGTAATTCAAAGCCAAGATAACTTAAAATTCATAACAAACAAGTGAAATTGGCTTAATAATAAGCGGCTGAATTCATGAACGAATCGCCCACAAGAATAAGAAGAAAACATTTATATTTATTTTGCTTCATTTTTTTTGTATTTATATCATTCCTTTGTGCCCAAACGTGAATTTAAAGTGAAAGAGATCTACTACGCTCACGAGAGAGGGCTCGTGCTACCTTTCAACTCGAAAGTAATCTAGCGCCCCTCACTCCCCGTCGCATGGCAAAGCCTCCATCAAACAAATGCTCGGCACCCCGTTCCACCCCTTAACACCCGAGGAATGTTTTTAATTTTGAAATTCTGATGTTGATTCTTCACAAAAACATAAAATATGCAGATAAGCTGCATATTTGTATCTTTTGTTTTCAAATTAACTTGAATTAAAGGAATATTTACCGTATATATTTGGTAGAGCAGACTTTTTCGCAAATATATTATGCTTCCGCACATAAATGATACCGCCGATCATTATGATTTTAAATAATATTATTGCACCGATAAGGAAATAGAACCATGACTCAAGCACAAAATCTCCTGCTACGATTGATACCTCGCCATTTATTGGATACCTGCAAATAGAATGTAACGTTAATCATGATACGTATTAGATAATCCAATACAAATAATAGCAAATATATTTACCTCGACAACGGATCTAATCCAATAGATCGAGAATCCGTGTTGAAATACACCTTTTGACTGAACGGTCCTAAGCCAACTAATGTCTCGGCTGCAATTTGTACGGAATAACTGACTCCTGTCGTCAGATTTGTCATTATTAGACTAGTTGCTTGTTGAACTGTCGTGTTTATTGCCACCATTGATTTATTTGCAGGGATATCTAACCAATTTACGAGGACATTGTAACCGATAATGATACCGTTTTGCAGGTTACCTTCTGGTGGAAACCATTTTAAGTGAACTGTTGTTGAATTTAATATCAGCAGTTCAATATTTATTGGAGGTCCATCTGGTACTAAAAAAACGAATTATATTAGAATTTTGTTTTAGACAAGAATATATTTGACAAGCATAATAAGACTAAATTTACTTACCATCGTCTAAAGTTTGTGCAACCCTGGAATTGGAGGGTTTCCCTTCAAATTTCTTGTAGAAAGGTATGAGGAAAAATTCATATTTAGTATATTTCCGTAAAGATGTTATTTCGTATCCAGATACGTCGTTTGAATGTAAAATAGTTTTCATTTCGTATTCTTCAGTTGAATTATCCAGCGGACGAAAATATATAAAAAGACCTTCCAGATAAAAGAAGTTTAAAATTTCCCACATAAGCTTTATTGTTTTTGAATCGATCGGAGTCGCTTCGATGAGCTCTACGATGTTGTCTGTCATTATATTATTTCTATTCTCTGTGCTGTTCGAGAAAAATCCATTGGACCATAAATTATCCTCACCGACTGTCACTGAATCAGAAACTGGACTAGGTGCTGACAGTCCGTGAGAATTTTCTGCCCTTACAATAAACATATAAGTAATTCCAGGTATGAGAGATTTCACAACAAACTGTGTATGATGTATTCTCTTAGCTACGGTAACCCAACCACGTGAATTTCTCGGTGTATTGTTTCCAGAGAGTGTCTCTCGGGAAAATACTTCAATTTGATATCCTAGAATAGACGATGATCCAATTTTATTGTTTTGATTCCATGTAAGGGTTACACTTGTTTCTGTAATGTTAAATATTTGTGGCTTCGTTGGTGGTCCTGGTAACGAAGAATTGTCTGCGGCTCTAAAGAAATGTATGTTAGGATTTGTTGGTGTATCTACAATCAAAACTCCACTCCAAACATATTTTCCTTGAGGGGAAGAAGCGACACACGTATATGTACCGCTATCACTTTTATCTAAATCTTTTAAAATAAGTGTGCCACTGCCCGAAATGTTTCTTCTGTAGTTTTGTATCAAAGCTTCCCCTTCAAAGTACCAAGCTATGACCGGTTCAGGTGTGCCGATCGCCGAACAGGGGAAAACTGCCATCGATTTTATCGGTAAGGTTTGGTTAGAGGGACCGTTTGTTATGATCGGTGGGGGCCGGTCATCGTCCGATGTTACGGTTAGTTTGCCTCTAAGAAATGAACTCCCCGCAAAGTTAACCGCTGAGCAAACTATCGTGCTACCACTGTCGTTTTTCTTTGTATCATTAATTGTGAGAGTTGAAATGCCGTTAATTACAGGTGAGGCGTGATATTTGCCTTTTGACATTCCTGGTAGAATAATAGTTCGATTGCCTTCTATACTCCAGAACATAGTAGGTTCTGGTTTTCCAGACGTCGTAC
>NW_013525381.1:972671-1017736 GCF_000836215.1 Papilio polytes | reverse complement strand
CCGGCCGTGCGCCGCCACAGCACGTCGGGCAGGGGGTCGCCGCCCACTCGGCACTGGAACGTCACACTGCCTCCGGTTTGCGCAACTATATCCTCCGGACCAGAGATCAAATATGGTTTGACTGTGAACAAAATAAATTAAAACTAAACATACACTCGCTTTTGAAAATAACAAAATCTAACTTAGCCGTATAGATCACACTGAAAGCGTCAATTGTGTTTAAAATCACAGACTTGGCATTCATTTTAAGTAATGTACTTACTGTGTATTTTTAATGTAGCAACAGCAGATTCTCTAGTGCCAGCAGCATTTCTCGCAAGGCACTGATATCTGCCAGTATCGGTTTGTCTCGCATCTTGTATCACTAGGCTGCCTCCATCAACTAAATGCATCCTAAAAAGAATATTTAAAATGAAAGCACTTCCAAGAAGTCGAGTCAGTAAAAAATATTCATTACGTGAACTAAAGTCCGATGTAACGAAAGTTATTCAAATATAGGGAGGAATAATTCAAAAGGAAATTAACATTCAATAAAGGGTCCGATAAGTCAGAACTATTGAGATTTTTTCTTGATTGCTTGTACAGCTCTTCAAACATCCCCCTTCTTTTATGAATGCTTACAACTGTTAATTACGTCTTATTTACTATATGCCGAACCTTACAGAAAATCTTAATAAATCAAACGAATGTGTGCATTGAAATAAAAATTTTATGCTACTTGCAAACTATTGTAAATTTTAAATTTACTGAAATAACCTGTGTTCGCTACAATAAAACTACATTTTTTTTACACGGTATATTCAATATGTAATAAGTTTATTAATTGAATATATATTACCTTGAGTCGCCATCAAAATGTAGAACTTGTCCGTTCTTTTTCCAATAAACTGAAGGCTCTGGGGATCCTCTTGGCGGCGAACATTCTAGTATTACCGTCTCACCTTGCGCTGTTTGCGTCGTCACCGGTTCCAGACGGAATTCTTCGCGTAACACTGTCGGATAATTCTTATTAAACGTCTCTATTATGTAATAAATTTAAATAACTATTTGATAGCTCGAAGCATTAGGAGACACAGCCTTTTTAATATACTTAATCTCGTAGAACATTTATGTGTATCATTAGTCCCTTGCTCAAGTATATGTAATTCAAAGAACGAAATCTGGAATTAAAAAGAACTTACCAGCAACATGTAATGTAGCATTCCTGCTTCTAGCAGTTCCATAAGGATTCGCTGCTTCACACCAATACACTCCAGCGTCTGAATGTGCTCTGCCATGTGTCGCTCTGAGGAAGAATAAATCTCCAGCTGGTAGGAGACTTCGATGAGTATCTGAGACGACCAGAGTTCCACTTTTGTACCATCTGATAGTTGGTGTAGGAGAACCGCCAGCTCTGCAGTTCAACGTTGCAGGTTGATGTCGAGCTACGGTCACATCTAAGGGTTGTTCTATTATGTAAGGCGCTTCGCCGTTTCCTACGTAATCATCGTTTATACCACCTTTAGCTGGACCTGTTGAAGAAACTTACATTATCTCTGAGGGAGTGGGTATTTCGAAAATTATTTTTTTTTGTATGAATATCAGAGGGATAAATTATTAAGGTTTCTACAAAATGCTTGTGTATTATTTGACATTTTAACACATTGTTTAATACACATTGTTTAATAGCATAATATTCTTGACTGTAGTTGGATATTTTTGTTACTTGAAACTTCCAGTGTATTTCTTTAATGTATCAACAAAGTAATTTTTCATTCAACAACACAGTTAATTATAATAATAGGTGAAGTATGTCATTAAAGTCTTTTAAACGTAGCGCAATAATAATGAGTCGTAAACATAGACTGTGGACGAGAGTTGCCCTAAAGAACGCAACGCACCCCTGCACTATTCTATAAAGTTTGTACAGAAACGCGCAGATGTTAGTTTTTGACACTTCAATTGATGTATATCTTTTGTTAACACTCACTATTATTACAGCATTGAAAATCGGTTCTCGCAAAAAATCGATTTCACGAAAAACGAACCATTCTTACTACTCGATACGTTAAGCCAAAATCGATAGCTATTACTCTTTTGTGTTACGTAATTGTGTTTACTTATTCACGTGTCCTAACATTTTGTATGCGGTACATCACAAAGCTTAATCTATAATTGAATCTACTTTTGATTCACTATCTTCTCATTTTTAAACAAAAATGTAGAAGTTTATTCTATTCGTTTCCGGCATAATTAAAATAGGGTTTGTAATTGTATCATTTTAACATGAATATGTTTTGATTTTTCTCTACTAAAATTACGAAACACACTACATTTAGTATGGAATAGATTAAAACATTTTGCTCATAAAGAAACGTACAACCGGAATGGCAAAACGTTCCGAAGCGGAGATAAAAGTAAAAGATTTAACAGATTGCGAGGTAAATAAAATATTGTTTATGTTGATCGCAATACGTGACTTTATCGCGCATAAAACTTACTTTATTGCATAGTCGCGAGTTTGATTCCTATCGATTATTGGATATTAAATGGCATACTATAAATAACTTATTGGAAGTAAATGTAAAGAATGTACGGAATATATCAATTTTACTATCTTACTCATATTACAAATGCGAAAGTTTAGATGGATGGGTGGATAGATGGACGGATGTTTGTTACGAGTTTGTAGCCTAAACGGCTTAAATGTTCTCGATGAAATTTGGCACAGATATAGAGGATAGTCTGGAAGAACACTAGGCTAGGCTAATCACTTTTGTTCTTTTTAATTCCACGCGGACGGAGTCGTGGGCGAAAGCTAGTATGACATAGTTTAAGTGTATACGTAGACATAAAGAGTTAATAAAAGAATACAGAGATAATGCATGGGTTCAGATTTCAAAACTCTAAGACCTAGAAAATTAAATGAACACTGATTATCTACAATATTAAGAGCCATTATTTAAAGAACCTTTTGCTATTTCACACTTAAATAAATAATAACTGTTACCATAAATAAGCTCTTAAAAAGATAATTAAAGTTTCTAACAAAAACATTACTATACTGTGACAAAGTTGAAACGCCGAAGGGAGTGATTTTTAACTCACACACGAATAGTTAGCTCCTATTGTTCAAAAGTCTTTGTTATAAAAAAGTTTGCGAGGGTACGTCATGTCCCCTTGCTAATTTATACCACTCGCACATGTTGACACGCGTCGCAAGAAAAAAAATAACAAAAAATAGTATAGTGACACGGTTTTCACATTTAAGTCGACGGACACGCGGCCGATCGCAAAGAACACGACAAATCCGTTTGAACTGAGCCATTACAAGCTTCTATTTCGGATAATCATGTTCATAGCATCCCATATCAGTTAACTAATGCTTGATGAAATAAATTTCACAAAAGAATTATGATGTTACACTCGTATTAATCGACTTTCCTTTGGTTCAAAAGAAATCCAAATTCGGTTTGCAATATATCTCCTTTCGCAGTCATAGTAATAGCATCAAAAGAGTTCCTGAATCCCTTTGATCAATTCCTGGTGTGTTACAAAAAATCCTACGTGAGATAGGTATTCATTTGAGATTTTCGACGGCAATAATCGTCACCCTTTGTAACTCAATAGCGAATTCAAGGGAAGAAATTCTAATGAATCAGAAAAATCATAATTGCATCCTAAGGGAACCAATCATGATTTTTTCAAGTTTGGAACACGTGTTCGAATTTGGGACCCCTTTGCAATTTGATTCTACGCTATAATTACGCTTATATTGATTTTATATATGCCTTGATGTAGAGCATTAGGGCACTTGTACATAAAACTATCTATTGTCCCCATTGATTTAAGTACACTCGTAAATAATTTATCTGTCAGATTTTTTGCGAATCTGAATTTTATCTGTCTCGATATCTCTTGTTCCTTTTCCATAGTCAAAGTGCTGTTTTTGAAAATAGCGTCTCGGCTCTCATCTTGTAGACGTAGGCATTGCTATATAAAAGGAAACCATCAGCAACCCTTCTATCATTCGCTGCACGCACTATTCATTCTAAGTCCAAAAGCGAGGGACGTTCATAACAAAAGATGTCTGCTAGATAAAGGACATGAAGTATTCAAAGCAGTTAATCATATACTTTTTATAATCCATAAATTAAGTACTGAATATACCTCTATTTTCGATTTGGTATTGATTTGATTACTACCAGCTGTCACCGGTTACCCTCGTGTATTGCAGTCTTAAGAAACATGTGTTAAAAGTAATGTTTTCTCTAAATCAGAAAGGTCACGGAACACCACGGCTAATAAAATGGCACTTAAGATTTTACGATGCAGAAAAAACAAAACGCCCAAGTCACACATGTGTCGAGAATTAGCCGCCTCCGTGCAACGGATGGAAAGATTAGGTTAATTTGAATTTCGTGAGTTATGTTTGTCTTGTAAGGCGTCTTAATGCATAGACAAATTGAGGCAGTATCGACTTTCATACGTTCCGTCTATATGAAATACATTTCGGAAACGATGTGTAGTGTCTAAATCCGTTGATAGTTTAGCGGTGTAATATTGAACTTTATAGCATTTGAGTTATGTGTTATATTCGAAAGTTTTGTATTTTATTAGTAAAGTTGGGGCTATTCCTTGATGCAGTTTGCGGAAATGCGTCGGCGACGGTTGTGACATATCGTTCTATAGGTTTGTTTTTATAGAGATGGCGCGTGGGCAGTTGTAACAACAAGACATGATACCGCTTTTCGATACCCGTTGTTGACGTGTTCTATTTTTATTCGCGTAAAAGTTTTAAAAGCTCCGATAACATTGTATCGTAACGTTGATTTACGATATAACGGATGACATTAGAGAAACGCATACAATACCTTGTAAAATTTATTGCATCAATTTTATTGAGTTAAACAAAACTTTATCGAAATGTTTTTAGGCTTCATAAATACTGACATTTAATTTTTTAACAAAATTTATATAAAATCCCTACTTAGTGGCTAATTAAATCCGTTTGAAAATGCATGACCACAACATATACTATTTCATTAAAGTGCCTATTTGGAGCCAGTTGTAAATCTAAAGATTTATTGAAAAAAGATAAAAAAACATTAGTTAGAACACCGAACAGCTACTGCGATCAAAGCTTTTAGTATAAGCGAAATATAACGATGGCCTCCAAAGATATCGTTTTTAAACCGTTGACATCTATATTCGAGAACGTTCCAGATAACAATCGCCGGTCGTTAAGAACTTAGAATGTGAGCTGCTTGTGATTAGCGAATGAATGAATGTCCTACCTCATTTCCCATTAAGATAAGATATAATGGTCTGGTTGCGATTTTTTGGATGTGTTAGAGAAATTCACATTTTCCTTTGCCTTGAATGATAAGTTTATGTGTTTGCCTTTAATTGTAGTCTAATGGTGTAGCGGTTTGGATTCTTTTAAATTTTCTTTAACCTAGGAGAATGACATTAAATAGAGTAAGAATAGTGCCTAATTTCGTAAGTATTTTGTTGTTAAAACATAACTAAACGCTGATCTAACCTCAGATATCTTGCTGTAAGATACATGGACGATGATAGTGTGAAACCAAGCTTCTAAGCATTATAAAAAAGCCCAATAGTTTATTACGTAAGGGACCCACGTGTCGATATTCATAGCAGTCGTAGTTTTGTTTGTAGTCAGATCACTGAGATACGGACCATTTTTCAAACTTGAACACAATGACGTCCAATACGCCGCCCATTGTAAGTACCCGGCCCGATTGATTCTGTTTATTTTTATTATTCTCTCTTTTTTTTTCATCGCATTTTACGCAGCATCCATCACGCATTAGACACAAAAGATAGGCGTCGTTTAACATTATCCTAACTTCTTTACGCTTTGATAACCGCCCGGGGTGCTGGGCTTTTTTATGAACTCGTACACAGTTTAAAATAATTACGTTACTGTGACATATATGGGGGAATTGGGTTCAAAGCGGGGATATTCATAATCTATTCCAATGTGTTGATTGTGAAATATGTGCAACAGACAGATGCGGCGGTAAATCTACGCATGTGTGTTTTGTTAACCTCATGAGTTCTGTCAGTATCTCTTGCACGCTTGTTATGGGACCCGAGGGACTTGTTTATCGACTTCTTTCTAACCTTGGTCTTTTAAAATTTTTGTTTTTAGCTGTTTGTTATTCGTTTGAATGTGGACACAAAAGTTAGTATTTGCTATAGATTAAGCAAATTCGCCGGTTATTATTTTAGTACATTTTAAAAATATCTACTCGTAATTCTTTTTAAAGCCTTGTAATATATCAAGCGCAATTTATTTCCAGTCTTGTTATTTATGTAACAAAGTTAATGATATATTGGGGTAATCGGGAGGACACATTTTGGAATACGCTAAGTGGGGTTATGGTATATTTAAGATGGTACGACGAGGCACTAAATATCGAATAGTGTGGGGGAAAGCAACCCCAATGGAGGGTGAAGGCCGAGCTATTAGCGCCGGTTGAACCCTGACTTTGGTCCGTTCGTAATTCTTGTGTTGCGCAAACATTTGGATAATTAAGTTAATATTTAACTATGTCACGATAATTTTAAGATATCAGGTAATAAGATTTCAGTGTAGTCTTGTATTTGTTAATTTTGTAGCGAAAATAGGGCAAATATATATTTAATCTGTTAACCCAGTCTTTAAAGCAACAACTTTTTATTTAATTAAAACATAGATCATAATCATAAAATTCCGACGACACTTTTCTCACAATAAAAAATTCTTACCTAAGCAAATAAGGCCTATGAGTGACGTCACAACAGCTAACGTGTCCATCTTGAAGTCTATTGCCGCAGACTTCGGTGTACTAACTCCCAAACACTATAAACACTTGTCAACATTTTCTTGTTTCTAATTCACCTGAAAAGAAAGAAAATAACATTAAAATATAGACAAAAGCTCCTTTTGTCAGTTTGTCTGCAACTTATTATGAAACATTGAAGTATTTAAAAATTCAAATTGTATTGTTGGAATTTAACATAGTCATCATGTATCCGATACTTTATATTTCATTTGTTTGTTATTTACGCAGTAGTTTAAATACAACGTAAAATTCAATTATTATGTACACTCGTTTGCACAAACAACAGGACGGACTAACGAGATATGATCGTGTACTCATTGTATTAATGTCCCATCTGTGTTCAGGTGTTATTTACGTCGATAATTAAATATACATTTATCAAAATAACTTATTGTATAAATATTTATAACTAGCTGTTCCCATGCGACTTCATCCGCATAAAATTATAAAAAATAAAATTTATTGTTAACATTTGTCAAATTATCAAATGCAAAATTACATGACATGATGTCAAACCATGGCAACCTTGCTTTCTTAATGTTGGCAGAAACTTATAGTCTTTTTCCCACAGTAGGGTTTTTATCCAAAATATTTACCCCTAAGTTTAACGACATGAAAATATATAGCCTAAAGCGTGACTAAGTGTAGGGCTTTTTATTAAAGAAGAGTTATTAGAAAATATGCTCTAATTGCTGTCATCTTAGGCAACAAAGAAGTGTGTGTTTACGCTTTATTATAATATATGTAGTAGTAAGTAGTATAGATATTACACTTATATTAGGGATGCTTGCTATAAAAATTTAATATCGTACTTAAGTAACTATCTAAGCAACATAAACTAATGTTATTAGTATAAATTTAAGATACCAAAGTACAAAGTTTCGATGAACGTCCTACATAAATTCAGTAATTTATATGGAAGTGTAAAGTGTACCTTTTTAAACATTTTAACGAATGTTTTTTAAGAATTCTTCTAGTGAAGTAGTGTTTAAAATATATAAGTCATTGGTTAACTTCATTAAATTCTACATTTCAATTTATAGGTTAGGTATTTACTCACTCTACTTAACCAATTTAAATTAAATTCAACGCAAATCATCTGTGAAAAGATGGTGGTATAATAATAAAAATTAATATTAAAATCGACGTTTCCTTATTACATTCGTAGTTATCAAAAACTCGAGTACATTATTGAAAACCAATAACTAAAACGAAAAGCGTAGCAAACATTCAATAAAAATGAATTATCTTCCTTATTGTCTAGGCGTAAGAGTCCATTTTACAGTTAGTCGATAGTAAATGTAGCAAGGGTTTATTTTAAATTAATATTTTGTAGACAATACAGCTATAGAAGAATACAAGGGTGATAATATTTGACGTGTCAAATCACTCCCAACTGCTCTCAATGTGAACTTCCGTCACAGCTGAGTGGGTTACACTAGACATACTCGTATTAGAGTTAATAAAATAATATACCTATACTATACTATACTACGTACATATTTTCACTGTTAGACTGAGTGTTCATTGCCAAAACTTATAGTCTTATTATCCCACTCACTATCTTGGAAAAAATAGAGATAGATATATTTTCGTACATGAATTTCTTCAAACTTAAACATACAAATGAAAAATAAATCGCCAACATTGTTCGACACACTTGTGGTAGAAGTTATAGACTAGTCAATTTAATTCTAAATGATACGATTTTTTTGGACATGAAAAGATATTCAAAAAAAAATTCAGATAAAGTTCTCGTTTACAAAGGAACGCGGCAGTAGTCAGAGATAAGATATAATCTGGCACGTGTTATAAATATAAGATTATCAGACAAGTAATAAATTTAATTTGAAAGATTAGGATATTTATACTAAATATTTAGAAGGGGAAGAGGATAAACTTCTTTAGGATCTGTTCCCGAATAAAAGGGTCATTTGTGCATTCCATTGAGACCTCTAACCAAATGGATTAAAGACCGATATATTTGTATAATGTTTTTGCTTTTCTCGTTTTATCGTATGGAAGTATTTTACAAAAGCACTAAATCAGTTTAATTTCAGGTTAAATAGCTATTAGGATCGCAGCTCATTATTCTGTACATTACGCTCCAATGAAACTTAATTACTCGAATTGCAAATCTAATCTAAATTTGAAAACAATGACGAAATTATCCGGCTAAATTAACGTACACTAAATTGATTTTAGCGTAAATTGAATTTAACACATTTCACATTACACGTATAATTGAATGTTACGAAGTGTTACATTATATTATGATTTTTGTTCACCCTTAATTCGACGGAGTTTTGTGGCAATAAAATATTGTATGTTACCAACACACTAAAATACAAAAAAAACCTTCTTGATTTTCTCTAAACTAGTTCAGTAGATTTTTAAAATTTTAAATAAATTGTTCGTCACACTCTAACACTGGACACTATATAACTTCTGGCATAATTCAAAATCACATTTTTGATTAGTAGAAACCTTAGTCTATGTGGTCATTCAGTGGAAAATCAATTAACTATCTATAGAATGTTATTGCCGTTGGTTTCATGTTACGATTATCAACACATCTATTGTTTATCTTTTGTTATCTTGACATGTTCACTAAACAGAATAAGACATTGAGACATTAATAACATAAGTTCATTATTAAAATATTCAAAGTACACCTCTGTCTGTAAACTACAATCCTTTTGTTTACACAACGCATGTTTTGTTTTTAATATATTTCTTACGGCGAGTTAAGTGCAATGACGGATTAAAAATAAACACTTAAACATTTCCAATGTATTTACTAAGCACAATTCGATGGTTCTCACGATGCACACATGCGTATAGCAACTAAACGGTTAACCAAAACAAACGTAGCCAAGGTTAAGTTTATAATTTATTGCCACTTGAGCGACGACAGGGCACCAGTTACACAAAAAAATATCGCCCGATATAAACAATGAGCTCTTTCGATGTAAGCGGCCGAGCGGCCGTCCGCCGACACGCGGGTACGCGACGTATAGGTGCGTAGCTATATTGCGTACGGTACGAAGCATAATTGAAAGCGACGGTAAAAGTATGCCGTTATTTTAAAGCTTTCAGCGTTTTAACATCCCGAGTTTTTAAAATTGTTATAGAACGTTTTTATTCAAGTATGTATTTCACGTCCATTGTACATTTTTCTATTCAAGTGTACGTTAAAGTCGATTGTTATTTTATTAGAAATCAAAATATACTAAGCGACGATGAAATTTCTTGTGGCAACAATATCGTTAGCACTGTAGGGACACTCGAAGACATAATACGAATGTTGACTTTTTACTTTCAAGGTGCGGCCGTCGAGATAACTTTAGCAAATGCACTAAGCTTTAAGCTTCATCGTGTTTATTTTTCACACAGCGCTGCGTCAACATAGTCTATTAACATTTGAAGATTGTTTGTGGACCTGATTAATATTATAGCAGACCGACGCTACCATATAAATATATATAGGAGCGTCGCACATATAAAGTGAAACTCTTTATAAAATCACTAACTTACTCAAGCTATTTGCTTATCTTGAGTTTAAAAGAAAATGTCATAATTGTTGAACTACCATAAATGTTTCGTAATATTTTTCTAAAACTGGAGGTATCGTATAAGCTACGATCAATTTATTATTGATTTAGTTAATATTTTACCTAAATGTAGCCTAAGTTTACTACATTTCATAATTTAATACCGGCGTCTTTTTGCGCTGTTATTCTACGAAGTTTTAAAAGTTTTTTTTTTAATTTCACTCCCACGTTTGGATCATACGCATTTTAGTGTACGTGTGTTATTATTAATAAGAAAACATGTATTTGAGTAACGTTTGTTTTGACGGCAGCGCACATATTAACGCCGCGGGAAAGGCAAGTGTCGACATGTATTAGACCCACACAAAGAGCGATTGATCGTTCGGGTCTTTTAAAATATGAACTGTGCTCCAAATTTGGAATTGATTAATTGTAAGTAGCGACCGTCCCGGGATCCATTTCAGGGGTCTATTTTAGGACTCCATTGCTCAGTTGTAATCGCGACTGTTATTTTTTAATTGCGGCAATTATTTGATCTTTCAAAGACGATTCATTTCGTTAATTAAAAAGATTAAAATGCTTGTTTAATACCAATTGTCCCTCAGATTGCGTAATCAATTGTTGGGTTATGTTATTTTCAGTTTAAAATATTTTGTTTTGTATTTTCAGAGGGCCAAGACAAATATTTTTACAGATAAAAGTATTCTTCAAAAAACCGCATAATAAAATTAATGAATAAAAGTCTCAAATTGATCATTGACAAAATTCGAAAAGTTTATGCCAAAGTACCTTTATTATACGAAAAGTATCAAATAAAACTTGGCAACAAAAATTTTAAGAGCATTTCATTTTTTTACATGTGGCGTGTATTACCAAAAATTGCGCAAGTTTTTGCCAAAGTTTCCGACAAAGCATTGCCCGTCTCTAACAATGCTTTATTTTTGTTCGTGCGGTCTCGACTGACAGCTCGCGTGATGTATTAGTCCCGGGCACAGGATTATTTCTACCCATTTCATGAAGTTTGCATGCATCTATTGTATACAGCGGAAGCGGCTCCACAAAGCTGTTATAGATTATTGTCAAGGGTGAGTTTTGGGGCCTGTGAATAGCTTTAAGCTCGCTTTTAAATATCTGGTGCTAATAATTTACTTAAAATAACTTTGTTCGATATTTTAACAACCACTTTTCGACACGATTGTAAAGAATACTAGTTCTTATTTCATAAAAAAAAACATTTAATCTTATCAGCACTACAACACAATTAGGATTTAGAGAAAAAAATAACAAAGTAATTAAAAAGGAGTGATAAACACGTAATTAAACACGTAAATGACAAAAAAATTATTTAAAATGTGTATTGCAGTACTGACACGATTGGGTCCTCGCTCAGCTGTAAATGCTGGATGCTTCTGATCGAAGTACTCGTACCTAGCGGTGATCTTCCGCAAGAACCCTTGGGATCATTTCTATAGAGAAACTAATAAAATCTCTTGACCACTTTAGAGTGGTAAATAGACTTACGTACGTTATTAGGAGTTATTGGCAAATTTCCTATGATTGTTTTGACTAAGAATGTATGGATGAATACATGTGGCGTTTAATCAACTAATGCATTACGTAGAAATTTTCCTTGATTCTGATTCTCCCTTACTTTATCTTCCAAAGTAAATTGACAACCATTTATATTAATGAAAATTTTGTTCTTATTGTAACAACACATAAACAACATCTGTGTTGAAAACAACTTCTTTTGTGTTACAAAAAATAAACGAATATTACAAAGTTAAAAGTTGCTACATGTGATAAAAATATAGTCAAATAAGGGCAGGCACCTTTGACTAAACTATCGCACAACTGTCGATTGTCGATTGTTTCGCATCCAATTAAACTGTTTAGTTGTACAACTAAATATCTAGTAATGTGCGCACCTTCATATAAGCTCATAGGACTCAAAGCTAATCAGTTATGCGATAGTTTTGTCAAAGGTGTGCGCGCGGTCTAAGAATTCGACCATCTTGTTTTAGTCTATCGACTTGTACAATAACATTTAAATCGCTAGTAGTTTCTCTCAGACAGGGATTGATTTATAGACCGACAGTCACTTGTTTTTAGACTCTGCTTAATTGTAGTTTGGAATTAAGAAATAGGACCTATGAAGTGAAATCCTTGGCTATTCGATGTACCAAAGCTGCATTTTTTTTACATACATTACATTTTTATACATTTATATTGTTTAAATACATAATACTATCGAGTAAAAAAATGAAAATGAGGGACACTATAGTCATCCCTTTTTAATACAGTCAGTTTCATAAATGTGTAACCTAGACAATTAAAAAAAATAATACTAAAGTACGTTTGGATACTTTCGACAATGAACACAAGTAATTGATGAATATGGATACTTGTTTTTGAAACCAATGTCCTACTCAAGTAACTAATTTTGTACACGTAAAAAATATTTGTGTAGCTGACTGTACATTTGTTTCGATAGCAAAGTCAAGTTAAAGATGCTATTAAGCATATTATGATCGGTCTCTAATATTTATGAGTCGAAAACAAAATGTTCATAGCATTATTGAATGCATAATTTATTGTTTGAATGTTAAAATTGATTGTCATATGATAAACTATACTAATTACTAAACCGATAACCTCTGGATATCTTATCAGTAACATATATTTATCTGTTAATTGGATAAATAGACGACCATTGTGTCTTTATACAAAAAACGTAAAGTAAAGCAACAGTCAACTGTTTTAAGGCTAACTTTTGTTTGTATATATGCATGTAATAGGCTGTTACCTTAATTAATAATTATTACGTTGTTGTACTGTATGAAACAAATTTATTCATCTATACTATTATAATGAAGCGTAAACACACACTTCTTTGTTGCCTTAGATGTCAGCAATTACAGCATATTTTTTAATAATCGTTTTTTGTAATAAAAAGCAATACACTTACGTCACGCTTTAGGCTACATATTTTCACGCCATTAAACTTAGGGGGTAAATATTTTGGATAAAAACCCTAATGTGGGAAAGAGACCATAAGTTGCTGCCAACATTAAAAAAGCAAGGTCGCCATGGTTTGTCATCGACATATCATTTTGACATTTGCAATTGATAATTTGACACATGTAAACAATAAAATAAAATTTTCACAATTTTATGCGGATGACGTCGCAAGGGAACAGCTAGTTAAAACACACATCAATTAAAACAAACACACATAAATTTATCAATCAACTTGTATATAAAAAGAAATATAGTTAATTCACCTGTAAGAAAAACAACATTAAAATCTATTATATTAACTGATTCTTTTGTTTTTATTAATTTGACGTTACACTAAAATGCCTCCGCTTATTTGACAACCAAGAGTCTGTACTCTTGGTTGTCAAATAAGCGGAGGACACAAAATAGCTTTTACATGCATTTATAAATGGGTATATTTTTAAATGAATTTTTGGTAAACGTAATATTTATATCTGAATTTAATAGCCAGAAAGTGCCTCGTTCAAACCTCTCCGGACCGTCAATAAACCTTCGAATAATTTGACTTGGGTCGCTCGTGGGTGAGGTGTCAAATTTTCCACGTCATTAAATGCCCGTCTGAACTTTAAGGTTTGTGTTAGATATCTATTGTTGAATAGTTTGATCTAACATTGTATCGTTAGATCTAATATAAAATTTACATATCATATAGTCTTGTAAAATCTTAAAGAAACAATCTTAGTACGCTGAAGTGTTCACTTAGAGTAAGATAATCAATATATCTGATAGCATCACACTTCACATACATAAATACATAAAATTATATAGATAATTGTTGGTTAGTAATTATCTCCAAAACGGCTGAACGGATTTCGTTGTAATTTGGAACAGACGAACAATATAGTCTGTTACACACGTTACCTCTTAAGTTCCTTTTTAATTCATCACGGACGAAGTCGCGGGCAAAAACTAATAGGCTAGTAAATTTTATTGTTATTTTGTACGACACAATTAAAAGGGAGTGTCGTACTTAAATTGATTAACAGTTTATACGCACGAACGAAAGGATTAAATGTATCCTGGTAACTGTCGCCTTTGATGTTAAGGAATTTCTCCAGTTAGCGGTTGATTCATTTGATGTGTTTATTTTTAGCGAGCTATCGTGTGCTGCGCGTGCGCAGAGCGTGGCGAAAGCTACGTTATGTTGTCTTCATGCAACCAACAGTCTTATGTTGCACAATGTTTGACCAAATGTTTCCACTATCGAACCACGCGCGCTATCAAAATATTGACCCTCTTATCCGCAACGAGACTGCGCCGTACTTTAAGACTTACAAGTGTGAGCTTTTTATTTACATTTACCATTAGCAAGCACTTAATAGTGTAAGCATGCGGCATTAAAATAATATTTGAGTCTCGTCCATGCGGCGCGTTTATCAACAAAGAATTCCTTCTATCAAAACCTCATTACACACTAACGCAACCTTCGTATTTTTTACGCTAAACCCAAAAATCGGCTCGTTGAAGTCATTTATTTAGGACCACTTTTTGTCGAAAGGGATGAAATTAAACTCAAAGAGTGACCATGTAACAATTAAGGAGCAGTTAGAGATAAAAAATGTCACCCTCGTAAAGGCTCTTTACGGGTGCAGTGGCCAAAAAAGGGACTCTTTTTATCACCTGGGTTGGAAGTCACAAAATGTTTATCACCACTCCACGACATGTTGATTTATGATTTCACCCCGCTCGAGAGCCGGCGGCGACAGAAGTATATTAGATTGTTTAATTGCTCGTTTATTTCCAAAGATAATGCCTGTAACTGAGTTGAGAGAGCTTTAAGCCACTGAAGTGGTAACGGGGACGATAAATTTAATTGTATTTTTTCCACGTCGCAATTATTTTCAACGTTAAGAGTCATAAAGATTACAAAAATTCATCTATAAATATAAAATTCAAATCGAAAGTGCATCAGCTGTTGATCTAACTTAAGATTTATTACACGTAATTGCTATGAAGGGTACAATATCTCATGCATTATGGATTATATCCGAGATATACGATGTGTTTTAAGACAAAAGATATAAAAGAAGACCTAAAAAAGGTGGCTAATGACTGGCTTACGAAGTGTAAGAGCCCACCCGGGACGTTAAAATTAAAGGCTTATCTTAAATTATGCTTAATTGGAGGGTCTAAAAAGAGCAGATTGAATTTCAAAACGGAAGATTGATGTAGTTTGGACGCTGTTGCCGATAATACTATAAACTGCTTCGATAAAATAAAGCGAATTACTTAGTCGAGTCTGAGATATGCGACCGCTTTCAAAGTAATAAAAATAGTACGGGATAAGATTTGAAACATTCGTCGTTTTTTGTAGATATTAAAACTGACTTAAATTTAATATGTCGCGATAAGAGAATCTTTGGGTGGTCTTATTTCAAAATTGAAAAGCTCGTTAATAAACAGAGGTGAAACATTATCACGAAATTTTAATTGCATTAAAAATGATGGTTTCGGAAACGCAGCCAAAATTAATTAAACAAATTGATTAAGAAATGTCAATTCCTACTGCTTTTAAATATTCATATGATCTTGTTTAGCATGATAAACAACTATTCTTTTCTAAAAACTGCCAAAATACCATACGAATAACTAAAGGTCTGATTTCCAACAAGCGCTGTATAAATTCGATTCGGTGTATCCGTTTCGTTATTTACGAGACACGGAATTGACGTTGTAATATTTTATGGTTGGGGTAATTACAGGAAATTTGCATTTGTATACTCCTTTATGATACAAGAATTTTTTGATTTTATCAAACGAGTTTGATCAAACAATCATACTGAATTTTGGGAAGTAATTTCTTCAAATATATTTCTTTTCAATGTGAAAACTTCAATTATCATAACGAAGATAAGACATGTCATTTAAAGATTGATAATTCAGTTTTGCGGAGAACGTAAATAAACTTACAAAATCTACATTATTACAAATTAGAAAAACATAGTCGAAATATACTAGAAATTATCATATCTTAATCTATGAGATAAAGAGCATTAAACTGAAGCTATCGAATTCATTACGAGTTCAAAAGTCAATGTAATATTTCAATTTACATCCATACAATAAAGACTATTGTTCTATAAGTCGTAACTAAATCTTTACGTAAACATTGCATAGAAACCCAAACAAAAATGTAAAAGCAAGATATTAAACAAAAAGCCGCTATATTTAAGTTGCTAGACCCGTGCACAATGGCGTATTGTTTCCAAAAACCCCAACAATACTGCCAGTGTTTCCATTCCTCTCTTAATTCCCACTAAACCCTCTAAGCGTAGCCTGAGTGGCAATCCGTGAATTTCAATAACAAACGCTCTCAAGGAAACAGTATCGTTTTAATTGACCAAACAATAAGCGATTGTCGACTCTTGAAAGAATTCTCTAGAACAAACTCCAACTACTTTCTGCACTAATTAAATTTTTATTGCAGCATTAAAATCACTTCTTTTTATAAAAGTTGGAAGCAATTTTGATTAAGATTTTTTAATTCAAATACGGTATGCAAGAAGTGTAAAAGATACCATTTGTGAGAGAAATTCTAATGGTAAGAAATACAGCTGTCTTGTGTGACCATCTGTCCTATGCAGTATTTCCAAATTAGTACGACATAGGATCCTATCAAAGGCCAGCAATGCGTCTGCAGTTCCTTGGTGTTACAGATGTCCATAGGCGTCAATGAACACTTCGGAGTTCTCGCCTCAGGTTTGCGCCATCTCATATGAGAAAGAATACAACCGTTACTGAAATACGTAGTTTTTGCATTACATAAAGTATCGTCAGACTACAATCTCCATGATTTTGTACAGTGTGTGGGCGAGGATGAAACAGTTAATTCTAATTATGGCGGTATTGTGCGGGACTTTATTGCCATCTCATTGGCACGCTTATTACTACGGCCGTCGTAATTGTAGGCCATTGTGTCGCGTCCCGCAGATGCCATTTTTCTGCGAAGCGTGTGAATCTGGAACGAGGGGACACTAATGTCCGTGAAGTTTCCGTTAACTTCCCGTACGAAACGACCGACCGTCCGGAATCGAACCCACATTCACTTCCATAATGGTTGATGCGACTGTCCGATAGAAAAATTGCTTTAAGATAAATGTGCTGATGTATAATTTGACTAGTAATAAAGTAATTTACTTGATTGGACTTAACTATATGCGTTCGGAATTTCTACTGGTAGCAAAATACATTGTCCATGTCATGCTTAACAGTGTTTTATATTTTTTTTTTCATAGAACTCTTAATTAAAATAGATCTTCTCGTGAGGGCTTGCTAAAAGTATAACTAAATAAATTGCCCCCGTTATTGTGCGTTTATTTCGGTGGTACACACGTTGGCCTTTCAGACAACTACTGATGCTCTCCTAAAGTTTCATCGCGGCCTGTCGGACCGATTAGCGCTCTGACAGCTAATTTATATACTCAACTTACCGATCTATTCCCGGAGGGTTGCAACATAGACTGAGCTACAATAGACGCGACAAAAGATTTTAAAACTACATTTTAATTTTTGATAGTGTTACTATTTTTTTTGTTTAATATGTATATCGATGGACTCAATTTTATAAATCCCGCTTTCTTTTCACTAAGCCATCACTACATCTTTGTAAAGTTATGACAACAGTAAAAGACAGAAATAATGAACATTTCATTAAATAAGCAGTAGCAGTAAGCAGTTTTTATTTAATTTATAATAATCGTAATAAATTTTAAATAATTCAGTGAATCGTAGACATCAAGTGACCATAAATATGTGATACTAATGCAAGCAGGGACATTACGGGAACAAAACTCACAGATGCGCTACTCTTACACGTCATTAGTTTTTCCATGACATTAAGTTAGACCATAAAAGGTTTCAAGTACAGCGATAATATTGTATTCATATGTTAAGTAGAAATTCTAATTTGTAACATTATAAGTACTAAGTTCCAAACAATAAAATAGTATACGTCATATAAATTAAATATATTTTATTATGTCCACTCTACTAGATGTTATAGCTATACCACATTGTTCGGAACGCTTGCATGTGAAGTGCATTCCCGACGACAAACCACTCGTCGCTAAATTTGGAAGCAATTTTGGGAACAGATCCTTGACAAATAATTTGACTACAAATCGGTGAAATAATTTAACCATTTAATAGCTTTACTAACATTTTAAACTAGTTTAGAAACGTTTGTTTAATCCACGCATATTTTATAACATACAATGTAGATAATGTGTTCTAACAAATCCATGCGATTAAAATTCGAAGTATGTATTTATCATTCAACAAATAGCTTTAAAACTACGGTCAGATATGTCAATGCTGATTTTGGTTGGTCTATTTTATAGTCTTTGATGTTCTAGGAACCTTATACATGTATACAAAAAGGCAATACAAAATTGGTATTCTATTATGAATTGATTTTCAACATTGAACTATTATTATCATACTCTTATACTTGTGCACTTAAAATTTCGTCCTTTACGTTTTACAAGGACATAAATTAGTGAGGATCGCTATCCGGACATACCCTAAAAGCACGTAGGAATACATCGCATGCTCATAAATTACACCGTGACGACTTACAAAAATAGCGTAACACCCCAGCCATGGGAACGATCGACCCCGTGCGCTAAACGCCTACAAAGTCAATCGGGGTTCAAATCAAATAGAATAAGACATAATTGCGATTGGAAACGCCAGTTAAGTAAACAATTTAGGGTTAAAGAATTCTGTAAAAATGATAAATGCAATCTCACGGTTTGAAATCTGCTGCGTAAACTGGAATGAGGTTGAACAATGGAGCATGGAGCGGGACGTGGCCGCGAGCATTGCAGATTTTTCCTGTTATCTAAAATAACAATGGGAACCCGCTTCAATTCTGCCTAGAATACTGCTCCTCTTTTGTACTAATAATTATTCTACGGATGGTATAATTAGGCTTAAATCTCTATAAATTGAGAAAGCGTTTAATCTTATTTAACTAACCATTTCTTTATATTGGATATTATATTTCAAGTTTCAATAGAGTCGCAATCTATTGAAACATATCGTTTATAAGATTTTCGCATCAGTCATTTTGTGATAGTTTCCGCACGATCTAAGTAGCACTCGCGCAAACATGATCAACATGGATTCATAGCGCCAAATCCCATCAATCAGAATTTACCCGTAGTCCTGTTGATAATGTATCGCCGACAACACAACATTTAATTGTTGATTGATCGCCAAATGGCCGCGACATGCGAATTTCATTGGATATCATATTTCGCTTACTAAATTCATCCCCTCTTGTGCATATTCGATATGGATTTATTATTTTCGCCTTCGTCTTACCCTCCTTTCAGTTTCGGAAACGATACGTAAAATAACGGAAGAAACGCGGAGCCGGTAATGGGGGAAAATTGTACTTTATTCGATTTTGATAGACTTGATGATGGAATTGGATTTCGATGTCACGTTGATAAATAACTTAGAGATGATATTGAGGAACAGCGAGTCTTAGTTATTTAGTTATGTAGATGAAATGAAGATGAGAAGGTAATGAGTTCATATTTAATTACTTAGTAATTTACTTGTATATAAAACTCAAACAAATGTGGTGATTAGGGCTATACGTACGACAAACTTAAGTAAATAAATATTATTAAGACTCCCTTTAATATCTGCTCTTAATTATTTCATAGATTAGTAAGGTTTAGTACTTTTTAGCGAAAGTTGATTCGAATCGAATAAAATCTTCGCTATGATGAACCAAAGCTAAATAATTTTATGTCCAACAAAACAATTTCATGTTTATTTGGTGTCGTATTCAAGTGTAATAAAACTTTATAATATTTAATAACCTTATCTTTAACATACAAGAACTCCTTAAGTTGCAGTTAACTGAAATTAAGTTTACTAAGTGATAAAGCCCATAAGTGTAAACAAGCAAGTGTCGACGATGTGCCGCTGAATAATAAACATTAGACTGTTCCTAAGCAGAGATAGTGGTTAATTTTAATTACTCTCAACCAATTATTTCAACGTTTATTCGATTAGGAACAGCAATTTGTATAACTTTGTTGTCTAAAGCACCCATTAAGTTAGAAAGTTTTAATTCAATTTATAGACATTAGTGTTGAGATATCATTGTGTACAGTCACCAACAAAAACAGACTTCGAATAAGAGAACAAAAGAATTTAATATCGCGGCATTAACCTTCTGATTCACTGTTGTAGTTACATGTTTATTTATCGTATGTCTAGAGATTTACAATACTTTTTAAAAACACTCTTGTGTTAAATGCAGGTGTAATTCTTGCTTATTAAATCGATATATGTATATTTAACTCAATTCTGTAACTTGTAAACGACAAAATCGTTCTCTCTTTCTGTCTTCTTGTAATATCAGAGAGGAGAGATTATGTTAGCAGCTAAAGAATAACCGGGTATGCATTTTTTATTCATATTTGTTCGCGTCTGTACGTTGTTAAAACATCACCCACATTTTAAATAACATTGGATAAGCTAATATTTACGATCGTCAGCAGTCGGCTTGCACTCGGAATTAAAATTCATTGTTTCTCTTATCCTGTGGAAAGATAAACCGAGGTCAAAAGATATCGCCTTATCTGGGTTACAAGGATAGGCTTTTAGGAAGAGGGCCTGATAGCAAAGTGAAGGAATAATTACGTGACCTCATTGAATTGGAGATTGATACCTTAAATTGATCAATTTACTTTGAAGTGAACTTTGGAATAGATTGAATTACTTTTGAGTTTTGTTTGTAAAGGCATTCTGACGGCGTTGTAGAGAAGTTAGTGGGTTAACAAAAACTATAAAGATTATTTCACAGATAAAAAAAACAGTTACGAAATCTACATGCCACTATTAATCCAAATATGGATACAACTTGCTTACAGTGTAAGTAACAAGATGTGTTATGGAGGCTGGAATAAGAGTAAAGAAATTAAAATTAACATATACTCGTAATAATATTGCAGAATTATATACATATATGGAATTAAAGTATTATTTTATTACTAAATCTTCTGTAATCTAAATACACTGCTAAAGGCAATCTTTTCTTTTATATCTTTTTTAAAATATAGACAATAAAAATTAAGAATGCAATCTTCCTAATTGAAACTATCATTAAATTGTCAACTTGCATTTTGCAAACAGGGAATGAAATAAGAAAACGGGAACTAAAGGGACATGGATTGTAAATATGCGCATGTGTTTATATAATAAGTATTGTATGTTAAACGACCTCAAATAGAAGTACAAGATGGGCTGCATCCGTTCGCTTTACCGATGACCTCGGTGACACCAATGGGTTAGGAGACAAGATCAGAAACATTAACCGTTGTCTCATACAAACTCTACCAGTATATCAATGGAATACATTGTAATATTCTTACTCTATGTGTATTGTACTCTTTACGTTTATCTCGCATTGTCATGTTAAGGCTATTTAGATTCTAGTGCACATTTGTTCAAATAGGATTATTTTAATCTTTGCGGGAATAAGAACGTGACATTCTTTAGACTCGCGCTCTTCAATTAAATAAATAGATAAATTAAATAATTAACTTCAATAAGGTTTAAAAAGGAACGCATTACTATATTAGAAAAAGATTTGTCCAACGTATCACTTAGGATTTCGGTTCAAAGTTATTGTAATATGTCAAATTATTTTACAAAGTTTCGCCATGTATATGTCTTTCTATTGTAAAAATAACTATGAATTACATTAACTTCTAGATATACAATGTGCTTTGTTGAAAAACTTCCTAACTCAAATTACATCTAATCGTTATTTGAATAGAAAATAATTTAAACCTCATTCACGTTTATTTTTCATTATAACTTGAGCCATCATTGGTTAAAAACTAATAGGTTACGTGCGTGTTCATTTTTTTCCTGTCAATGCGTAAGTAAACGCAACTCTAACTAAATGTATCGAATAACACGGTTACAAGAACTAATGTTTCTATTTGTAACGTTTCCGGCTTTTTACTTTAACCGGCGAGGGTACAGCAATTAAAAGAAGATTTGTGAGCCGACATTTGAGTTGGTAGAGCGGGCGCACACCTTAGACTAAACTATCGCACAATTGTTGTTCGGTGTTTGTTTTGTAACCCGCTCAATAGTTTAGTTGCACAACTGAAAATTGAACAGTGTGCGAACCATATACTCGTAAGCTCATAGGAATTAAAGCGCGACTAAACAGTTGTGCGATATTTTAGTCAAAGGTGGACGCGCGCTCTTTTTCATAAATATAACTTTGAAAGGTAATAAGAAATTTACTTATTTTTAAATTTGAATTTACTCCCTTCTTAATTAGAAGCAGAGATCCTTGACTTGGTTGCTTAATCGAAATTTTATACACAAACCGAACCAACATTCAATATGCTACAATTTAATATACATAGATACATTAGATAACAAAGGCTTATTCAATAGCTTTATCGACCGCAATGTACTCCAAATTGTACAGTAAAATTTTATCATCCACACGTAAAATAAAAAAGCAAACAATGTTTTTTGAACAATGCCGACGCTCGTTACTTATTAACGACAGTATTCAGGGATTCAATGGGCCTCCATTAACTTTATTTAATACACATCAAGTGATATAATATTTACAACAAACCGTTCAATGAATTATTTACCGCTCGATGACATTACGAGTATATTAATGACAAGGACTTTAGCATGAATGTTGACTGATGTAACGATTAAATAAATCTATATCTATTCTAATACCATAAACAGGAAACATTTGTCTTTTTGTATGTATTAAAATAATTTAAAAATTACATGGCCAATTACAAAAATTTTTACACCAATAAAAAGCTATGTTATCACTGAGTAACATAGGCTAAATGTTTACTATTTTTTTAATTTCTCGCGGGCGAAGTCGTCTATACTAATGTCAAAAGAGGAAATATCTGTCTTTTTGTATGTATTGAAATAATTCAAAAACTACTGGGCTGTTTTCAAAAATTCTTTCACCATTAAAAAGGTACGTTGTCAGTTAGTAATACTGGTTACATTTTTTATTATTTTTTTTAATTCCAGGCGGGTGAAGTCGAAAGTTGCAGCTAGTATATTACAAACGCGATTCACACTGTCATTATTTCACTGTCAACCCATCTGTATATAAATATACTTATCCCTATGTTTCAAAACAGGACGATGAGAATATGTACAGAAGTTGTATCGTAGTTAAAGCTCACGTTAACTTAATTAATTTTATTTTAAACGGTGATTTATTAATCTTTATTTTATTTATGGTTGTAAGAGGTAAGATTAAATAAAAGTATACCGGAGATATAAAGTTAATCTTAATTAACACCCGCATCTAAAATTCAACCGGACAAATATTGGCAACAGCGCACAAACTGGCTTACAGATTATTTTAATCTCCTATCTCTTTTGATTTAGATTAGGATTATGAAAGCTTTATTTATTTAAAGCGGTAACGTAAAGGAATTTTAAGCAATAAACGTCATAGTTAAGCGAAAATAACAGTTAATCATCGAGATTTCTTTTCAGGCGTTGTGTATTCTTGCTAATTCATGGCTTCGCTCCCCGGCGCGGATAAGTGGCGGTCGGCTCGGCCGGAAGTCGTTTTTTTCTCCTCTCCAACTTTTGAGAGCCTTGCAAAATGTCTTCGAGAAATACTCTTTCCCCCTTAAGTACGTTTTGACATCCCTTTTGGACATATTTTTTACAATAGGTCTGCACTTAAAACGCTCTTATGATGTCCCGTCGCCAATCCTATTTGCGAGTGATGGTTATGAAAATGTTTTAGGTGGTGTTGCGATGTGTTTTTTTATGTATTTCACTACTTTTTAAATAAATTAAATTACACGTGGAAAGGAAAATATGAAATTAAAAAAAAATAATCAAATTTTACATTACTATGTCATACATGTTACCAATGTTTGTTACTAATTTGACGATTGTTTTAAAACAATCGCCATCTTATAGTATATGTAGTCTTGTAGTATAAGTACGTTTACATTTTGTTACCATTTATTACAAAAAGTGTCAATCTTAAAATATGTGCCGCAAGATATTTTGGTTTTTTTCCTATATCGTCAATATATCATTATTTAAATGTTGTCCGATTTATAAAATAATTTAAACAGCGTAATATATAAATACTTACAAAATTTAAACATCCCAGTTTCTATATAAACTCCAACGATAACGTCACAAATTGCACAAAAGCTAGCACTCAATTGAAAATGTTTTCAAAAGTCACAATCGTAATTCAAACATTCAAATTTCGCGCCATACGCTAAAACAGCGCTACGTCCTACCCTCTCAGAGGCTGGAAGGCAACTAACATGGGCCTGTCTCCCGGTCTAGACGTGGGCCGGGCGGGGTGAGGTGGGGTGGTTTCGCGAGGGCAAATCAACCCCGGCGAACATTTGCCCAGAGTACGATCGAGCTTTAACATCAATAAGGAAGTATCCGATTACGTAAAAGGATAATACCGACAAATTTAAATGGCCAGTAACAATATTTTTATTGTATGTGATACATTGAATTTAGATTCTAATAGATTGCAATTTTTTTTACGATGTGTTCCTCTTTCTAACTCGTATTGCATATGGTGCTGCGATTGACTTTTATTTCTACGCAATTCAGTAATTAAAAAAAAACATACTAATTATGTTAGAAGAACCATAATCGTAACTCTACAAAAAAACTATGTAAAGACTTTTTTAAATCAGATTTTCAGCACAGCTTTTATCGGCGAAGTATTCGACTTGTAAATACAGTAAAATGTGCTAACTTTCAAGGGTTGTCTCATTAGTTACGGCATTAATTTTGTATCCTTTTTACATCTTACGCTTAAAACTGACGATCCACGATCGATTTGAATTATTTCCTTAAGATACAATTTATTAAAAACACTATAATACTTTAAATAAGTAAGTTAATACTGTATCCTGTTATATGGTAAACCTATCGCTACCTTGTCCACAAATGACATAATAATCATTAATGAAATGTCATTTGAAACATGCAATAGCGAAGCGCGCAAAACGCACGAGTGAATAGTTGATGGTTAATACACGAGCCCATTTGTGCAAGATTGGAATAGCTATTAAGCCCCGGGTTCTATTAATAAAATGTCTGCATTGCGAGTGCAGCCGATGTGGAGAATAATCTGTATCGATCTAGTTTAAATTTAGTTCACAGCACGCCGTATGCTGATTGCGCAAAATTTACCTTAAAACGTACGAGCTATCGCTATTGAAATGTCTCTACGGCTTACGTTTTTATTTACTGTATGGCAATGAACAACTATTTAATTTTATATTAAACTTAAAGTGGAATTAACATACAAAAATATTTAGAAACTAGTTGTTGCCGTGCGGCTTCATCCGCCTGAAATTATAAAAACTTTATTTTAATATCGTCTTTATAACTTTACTTTATTTACATTTGTCGAATTCTCAATTGCAAATGTCAAAATAAAAATTCAAATTGTAATAAAGAAAGAATTTTTCGAAAGTGTGTTTACGCTGGAATGTAATAGACCATAGGAGTCAAAATGTTCCAGTATGTTCTAGACAGCTATGGACAGAACGACCTTACTTTGCAGGCACAAAATATGAGCCATCAAGTCAGGTTACTTTGAGAAGCCTCAAACTCAATATTTCTGGCAGTAACAAAACTGGATATAATACAATAAGACAAGTATACAAGATACATTGTTGCATAAGATGCGGGCATTTATAATGACAAATTGACGTTTTCAACGTGTTTTAATGGGCCTGATGTTTAAAGTGGCACTGAATAATAGAGTTGTAGTGATACAGCACAATTTAATGTTACCTACAAGGATGGTCTTACTTTACTTTCATACGAGGACAGTAAGGCAGAGCAATAGACAAACAACGGACAAAAAAATACCTACTGTGCTGTCACAACAAGCTTGAAATTGCTTGGCCTCACTGTCCTCCCCTTGTGTGAAAATATTACGTTCAAGTGACCATCATTGAGAGTCTTAAGGGGAAAATTTATCAGGAGATAATGTAATTTAAAACTGCTTTTTACAATGAAACGCTATTATTCATAGCTGTAACACACTAATATCTGATTATCACGTCTTTAATCCTACTAGATTAAAAGGCTTAGTTCTAAAAATTGATTTAACCTATATGGTTAATATCTAGAGGAATTGTTTGCTTTGTTGGAGACAGGTAAGGCATAAATGTCGCTTCTTTAACAAAATTTCGTAGGTGAACTTTTAATGAAAGACTTGTGTATGAAATCAAATGAATAATTTTATTGTTTCATAAAAAGTCGTTACAGAAACCCATCACGTGTATTTCATTCCCGTCAAACTAATTTAAAAAAGTCACGTCGTTCGTAGAGTTTGCATGTTGAAGTAATTTTCAGGGAAGTGCAGTTAATCCCCGACGTCAAGTTAAGCTCACAAAATCTTCCGACGAGATAGAGCTTTCGGTTGTTTGCTGGTCGGCGCTATGTACTCTACGTTTATGGTTGTGATAGCTTGCGCGGACATGTTTATATGCATGTACACTACAACGTATAGATAACGTTATTTGTCGATTATTAACGGGTTATGAAATAACACTAGCATTACTCAATTGAGTAAAATTAGAGGAAACAACATGTTAAAAAATATTTATGAATTTTCATTAAAAAAAATATTAAGAAACTCGATGAGGGTAAACCAATAGCTTCGTATCTTAGGTCATAAATGGTGGTAACGATATAAATGCATAACAAATGAATGCGTTTCGATATGTGAGAACAACTAATTGATCACGTTAAACACATTACAAATAAATAATTTTGTTTGAGCGAAAAATAAATTCGAGTTTTTTATATAAAATGTTACTCCATGAACAGAACATTCATTTTGCTCGCGTGTTTAACGGGACTGTGCTCCGCTGTCTAATAAGTACAATTAAAGAGCCTTGTATTATTTGCAGCATCGTACTTAAAAAAAAAAAACAAAGTAGAGTAGAAACTAGCACAATATTTTAAAGACAATCCAGTTTAGTCGCGTTTTTGGTCACTGAACCAAATAAATCTGTCGCACTATAAAAGTCTTAGAATATGAATAAAATCATATCTATACTTTGCATCTGTTCTTCTGATTGCTGTCCATGCTGTTGTCAGTATTTATTGATCTATATTAAAGAGGAAAGATTTGTATTTTTGTATGTATTGAATTAACTCAAAAACTACTGGGCCGATTTCAAAATTTATTTCACCATTAAAAAGCTACGTTATCAGGGAGTATCATAGGCTATGTTTTTTTTTTACTTTTTATTTTCCCGCAGACGAATTCGCGACAGCAATTCAAAGTACAGTATGAAGTTTAGGTGTAGTTAACAGTGAATTCACACATTAATTTTCGTCTACAGGTAGGTGCTACAGAGATCCAGGTATGCTTGAACTAGTTACAACTTTCAACTGGGATCGGAAACTATGCCATTCAAGTGCTCTGTGCCAAGCTTCCTGCAATACATCGTGTAGCGTCAGCAAAACAAATGCCTAAAGGTAAACTTATTACCTGCCAGTGTTTTTTAACTTTAAAAAAAGACTACATTGAAATGTCGGATTTGAACTTTAGTTTTTAGGAAGCATAGCATCTTAGCTTCCAAAAAATATAAACAAACTTATAGTTGCTCGCTAAGTCCGCGTAGAACAAAAAAAATAGTAAAAGCCTATGTTACTCAGTGATAACGTAAATTTTTAAAATTGAAAGAATTCTTGAAATCGGCCCTGTAGTTTTTGCGTTATTTCAATATGTACATAATACAAATATACAAATCTTTCCACTTTATAATCTATACTATTATAATAAAGCGTAAACACACACTTCTTTGTTGCCTAAGATGTCAACAATTACAACATATTTTTGAATAATTCCTTCTTTTTAATAAAAAGCTCTAACCTTACGTCACGCTTTAGGCTACATTTTTTCCCGCCATTAAACTTAGGGGGTAAACATTTTGGATAAAAACCCTAATGTGGGAAAGAGACCATAAGTTGCTGCCAACATCAAGGAAACAAGATTGCCAAGGTCATGTCATGTCAGTTTGACATTTCCTATTGATAATTTGACAAATGTAAACAATGAAATAAAATTTTCATAATTCCATGCGGATGAAGCCGCACGGGAACAGCTAGTATTAGTATAAATTACAGTTATAAGTGCATAGAAATTTGAAAGTCTTAAACCAAAATCAAAAGGAAAATGAAAATCTTTCTAATCAACTTTCACTGCTGATTGTACAACGTTAATTTAGCAGTAAAACGCGGGAACATTTCACACAACTCTCGCCGGGGGGCGCTATATGCTAATTCACACAATCACAAACGGCTGCCTCCAACTCTGATACAACAAATGATAGTGATAGGATGCGTTCTGAACCACGTGTACCGTATTCGGGAATTACAACGAAATATTACGTTTCAAACAGTACTGAATTATTATGAAAATAGAATTATATAGGGCGCACAAAACTAACCTATCAAACAACTGTTTAGTCTCTCTGATTCCTATGACCTTATATGGAGGTGTGCACACTACTCGATTTTTAGTTGTCCAACAAATAGATGAATTGGCTGCGAAACAAACGACAATCGCACAACAGTTGCGCCATAGTTTAATTAAAGGTGTGCGCCCACTCTTAAGATAAATGTAATTTGTAATTAAAATTATAGTATACTTACTTAAAACGATTACTGGCAATAGGCAATAGATAATAGAAATAAATATTTCTGAAGTAAGCTTTTAAGTGCGTTGTTTCCAATTTCGAAACAAAAAAATGCTAATTTCATCTTTCAATTAACTATCGTGATTTATTTGTCCTCAGAAAAATTAAGCTGCAAGGGTCTGGAAGATATTTTTTTTATACATTTATAAGTAATTTTTTATTTATGAGTCCCTCGTGGTTGTGTAAGTGGTCGCTACTTGAATTTGAGAGCTTTGTCCTTGAGATGTCTCGTTCGAAGAGACGAAATGAAAATAAGTGGATAAATTGAGTGAAGGCGTAGGCTTACCGCTATATTTTAACTAAATAAGGTTTCATATATGTTTTCTATTCGACCGTATGTACATGAGTGAAATAAGAACGGATACAAACCTCCTCTGGATAAAGGCAGATGAAAAAAGTCCATTATTTCGCAGGCAAAAATAAACAATTGGATCGGTTTTCGATATTCATTTATTAATTTTTTTTAATTGCCTATAATATTATAGATCTTTTTCAATAACTTCTGATAGCCACATTGAAGTGTTTACAAGGCATTCTGGACACGCTCCAAGGTCTCACTGCCTACCTCATTAACGCGGTAGTGTTAATGCCGAATGTCCGTGAAATCTTCTAAAGGGCACTTCACTTCACGTTTTAATTCTGTCTCTTTATTGCTTGCTTCGTTAAAGCTAAGAGGTTATTTGGCTGAGTGGTAAAACAGGACTATTTTCGTTCATTGTTCTGAATTAAAATTGCATCGGAATTTTGCATTCGGGACGATTCCCAAAAATTTCCAGTCGCAATAAAAGAGCAACGTAATAACGCCTGCCTTCTAAAACCTCTCTTTAACATTAACGAGTTTTATGATTCATTATACAGATGTCGCTAGCGTTGCTTACAAATATAGTAACATCAATTTTATCTATTAAAATCTGAATCAAGGATTAAAAGTAGCAAGTTTAAACGTCACATAAAAAGGTGTACAATATATCACCCTGTGAATATTTCTTTATAATAAATGTCGAGCCTCAATTCGGTTCGTTGGACATCCTGTATAAAAATATTCAGCTGCCGCAACAAAGGGCTGTTTCAGATGGTCAGCTTATTGTTCAACATCGGCTTTATACAATGAGCGACGTCACACGTCATCCCTAGACAACAATACATTGGTTTTGTAATGCGATCGAGAATCGATCACCTAACTTATTTAGGCAATAAATGTGTCCATTCAACTTGAAAGCTTTTAGTTTAGTAGCATTACTAAAAAGGATCACAAATATAGAGTAACTATATTTTTCTGAGAATCATAAATATTTTTAACAGAAGAATTGTTTTAATTATTTTTTGGGATAGGCAAAGATGAAATTATCTGTTTAAGAGATCAATTTTTTTTAAACCTCCTTATTATTATAATATGGTTTCCGTTATGAATTTGTTCAAAAAGTTTTTAAATCTGAAATATTTAGAGGTGTTCCACACGTAATAGTGATAATTTATACAAGACTTTAGAAATGAAAATGTAAACACGACCAGTATTTTTTACATGTCGTTGTTCCTTATCTTGGTATTTTTAAGATATATTTTATTGTTGAAATGTCGTTTCCTGACACATCCCATATAAGTTGTAACAAAGATTTTTGTTTACTATGAACAAAACTTCCAACTTTTGGACCGTGTGACACTTTTACGTGTGTGTGGGTGATTCGAAAAACACGATACATGTGTAGGTAGATGGAGTTTTATTTTGACAAACGCGCCGGAGACCTCATTGTTGTGTTTAACGCAATATATCAGCGGATGACACGTAATTTTGGGCCAAAAAAACGTCTGTCCGTGAATGAGTTTTTTCCTATCGAATTGTAACTCGAACGTAAAATTTACACAATCATATATTCGATCGTTTTTCTTTAAAATAAAGTGGGCGTTTACTTTTTTATTTTGTCATCTGAATTTAAAAATATGTATTGATATTGTTGTAGGAATATCTATACATTGTAAGTGAATAAGCTAGCTAGTAATATTCTTTAAGTTTCTAAGCTAACCTATTTCTAAAAGCAATAAGCAATACACAAAAATAGTTCGATTAATAAATGTTGTTCTAAAGACTTGTATGATAAAATCTATTGTAAGTCGGTTTTGCCATTATAAATATCGTCAAAGAATATTATTTTATCTGTATTGTTTAACGATTTACGTGTACATTCGTTGTAATGTTGCCAAGATAAAGATTTATTATGTCAATAGAATTTCAATGTACCCGACCACCCGCTTACGTACTAACGATCTCATTTGATGACAATACGAGCGCGCAGTATAAAAATAACGACCTTCTCAGGCTGTGCCATTGATACCGATGTTAGCTAAACATTCAAAAACAAAAGACGAATATAAATCACACCCTAAACCCCATACATTTCTTGCAAACTTAACATTACCTCCCATGAAATAATAATGCATCTTATATTAAATGCTGTAAGGTTTAAAATTGCTTGAAAAGTAAACAATGAGAGTATATGAATAAATTGTCTAGGCGCATGCTAGGACAACGGAAACAATAGTCGCTTTCGGACATCGTTAAAGTTAAAACTTTACAATGTCTATAATATAATCATAGTCCATTGTTGCGCAGTGAATTCTCAAAAGTGCATTATGAGTGTTAAATGCTTACATTATTCAATGTAGGTGGACATTGTGGATGTCTGGGACATAATATTTTTACCGCGGCTCGTGACGAATTGATTATTCAAAAGAGTCTCGTGGACGGTTCTTCGAAAGCACTTTTTGCGATCATAATTTTTACCTTCCCCTTTGCGCTAAACACTGTCGCTGCAGATACTTTGCATTGATAATTTTCTTTAAAGAAAGAACCAAGAAATCGAAAAATACTTTGGAAACGTTGTAAAGATATTTTGCATTTGTCATTTTGAAAATCACTTTATTTTATTCAATCTTATAAAACAATCTTCGCAATGCCTAACAGAATCTTTATGGTAGATTTTATGTCTACGATTAATTTGTCTAATACGTAACTTGTATCAACATCGTGAAATTATAAGCATAAAAAATGATTACGTTTGTAAGTTACCAAAAAAATACACTTTTTATTAGCTTTAGCGCACGTTACACTTTTATCGTCATAAATGAAGTAAAATGTTCTGTCGAATTTTATATTTTATCGCGAGAAAGCTCCGAAAACACACTCCGAGAATTCTGGCGAATTTTCGGAGTATGTGAGGAATGTTAAAAGTGTCAATCTTAATAAACGAATTACAAACAATCGACCACAGGGCCGAGGCAAATTAATGCTATAATTCGTCTCGCTGGAGTTTAGACCGTATTCATTGAAGGGAAAGTTAGATGGGCGCTTGGACAATTTGCAGGCGCGCTGCGTCAGTGGTAATCAAATTGCCGCCCGCTCGTTTGCCGGCGCCTTGACCTTCCTAAATGCATTTTGTATGTTACAAATTACTGGACGATAAACGTCCATGCAAACGTTTGTCTTGATTCCAGTAACGCTGTACAGTATAATTTCGTTGATTGTGTAACAAAGTATTATGCGTTTGAACTTATAAAGCTACTTAACTATTGTTATTAACCCTCTAATTGTTAATTATATGTTAGAACTGAAAATCTTGTTGTTGTTATGGACTTTTTAAGTATGTACAAACATTTCTCCCACTATTTTGTGAGGTCTAAAGGTAACAAATATTAAACCGTAGTCTTCAATTTCTATAAGTGTTACAATATTATTAAATTACCACTAATATTCGTGGATTTAAATATAACTAACTAGCTTTTGTTAGCGAGATCGCCCGCGTGAAAATGTTACTCACTGATAACGTAGCTTTTAATGGTGAAAGATTTTTTTTTGAGTTACATCAATACATACTAAAATACAAATCTTTCCTTTATATAATATTAGTATAGATGTAAGTATGTGCACCATTACCCTTAGGTATCTCAATTTGTGAGAAAATTCTTTCGTGAGTTCCCTTCAATCTTAGCAGTGAGTTACTTCATCGCATGACAAAACAAATTAACACATCATTCAATTCTCCCTCACACGCTCATTAAGGGAGGACACGTTCGATGAATTTTCATAAAGGTGACAAACTGCATTCAACTTTAACTTTCACGTTTTAAGGTCTAATATCGAAAGAAGAAACTCTTCAATCTGCCAACATTAACAACAATAATTTAAATATTTTTATTACATTTACCGACAATAAATAAAAAAGTATATAGCAGTTTTTGACCCCGGGTACCATGAAAAGTATAGAATCGATTAACTTTTAGCATTATGTAACTATTTTTAATCTTAGATGAGGCATTTAAAAAAAACAACTGTCGACAAAACAATTAAATAGATACTAATAATAAAAACAAAACACGAAAGCTATTTAAAGTTTACTTTAGTTTGTAAAAAGCTCGTATGAACATAATCTGTGTAAACTAAGGATAAGATGCCGTGAGGAAACCGTGAGAGTAATTGTAGGAAAGTAATCTGCGAAGTATATTAGGAAATTTTTGTATCGCGTGCGAAAGGCACCAACAGACACGGGCGCGCCACACGCGATCTGACGGGGAGAATAGGAAAGCCGAGCTGATAATTTACCGGCACGCTCCACCGACGATGAATATGAAAATCTGTCGGTCTCTAACTTCACCCTCGACGTTGGTGTGAACTGGAAATGTGCGTTGTATCACTATGGAAGTCGTTATTCAGGGACTTTTCTTACTAATTTACTTTTATACAAACTAGATGGCGCTGTTAACTGTTATGCATCGCGCTATCACTATTTTAAAAATGAGATTTTCAATTTTACTATTTAAGTTTTATGTATTGTTTAAAACATTATTATTATAAGCTTAATATTTAAGAGATGTAATAGTTATAAAATGTATATTCTCTAGTAATTTACGTATAAAAATTCTTGTAAAGTTTTGTTCCGTTTAACTTTATTACACTCACGTTTGCGTGTGTTTAATAAGGTAGGCTATTTTAATTCTGTTTCCGTTTGAACTTTTCAAATGCAGTTTTCTTTTAAACAACATTGCATTTTATAATAAACGTATAATTTTCTGGAACTTGACCGTTAAAATAAGTAACTATATTTACTTGTTCAGGGGAAACTAATGAAATAACTAAACCAGAGAATATTTCTCTGAAATATACAGCTATATTAGACCCAATTACATGTACAGAAACACGTACGTTAACAATTAAGCTTCATGTTTATCGGTTAATTAACACAAATAGTCTAGAACAATGCAATTAAAACTATAAGCAATGGCCTGTGAACAATAAGTACAGCTAGTCATAAAATCTTTTGTCCTGGATTTTGGGATTTAATTACTAAGCTTTTAAAATAACACAATGTTGTTTTAAATAGCTGTTTGTTTAAAAAAGTGTATTTAAAAAAAAAACAATTAATCAGTCAATCGTAGCTGCAATCCCAAACTTTAAACCTATCAAACTTCATAAAAAATATATTTCCTCCAATTTCTCAATATGTATATGCTTTTTACATCAGACTAGCTTTGCCCGCGACTCCGTCCTCATGGAATTGAATAAATCAAAAGCAAGTAGCCTATGTGTTTCTCCGGACTATCCTCTAAATCTAAAGCAAATTCCGTCGAAATCCATTCAGCTGTTGAGGTTACAAACTCTAACAAGCATCCGTCCATCTAAATTTTCTCATTTATAAAATTGGTATAAGTCTGATAGCAAACAAAATTTACGATGTCCCTTATATTGAAAGTTATTTTACTACTCTAAGAGGAGCATTTAGTTTTGAATATGAAGTTTTAAATACATCTGAGTACATTATTAATGGAAATTCGTCTAAAACGAGAAACTCTGTTGAAATAAAAGTTTAAGAAAGGAAAAAGGTAAAGCGGAGTATATTTCAAATAAAGTGCGTCCATTAAGTTCACCGCGTACAATAATGTTTGGCAATTTATCAAACCGCAATTTCGTAATAGATACTCTTGATAGGAAAACAAATGGAACATGTTGTTCCCTTTAGTAACCTTAAATAGTAAAATAGGTTTGCAGTAACTCTCGTAATACATATTTATCGTACAATATATATAGTAACATAAATTTCTTACTGTGAAGGAAAACATCGTGATGCAACCTGCACATATCGGCGAAGAAGAAATATATGTATGAAGTCAACCAGCATTGGGCCAGCGTTGACTATGGCCTAGTCACTCCTAACTTGGGTAGACTCTAAGCCTTTCTGTAAATACATCGCTGGCGATGCTACAATTACGATGCTAAAGTTTTCTACTGAATTTTATATAGTATCTGTTTATTAAAAAATATACCCGATTCAAAAATTCAGTATTTAATTATGTGTATCTTTTTTAAAATAACTTGGATCAGCAGAATAAAGAATAAGTGGCCCATATATTTAAAGTAAACGTAGGTATAACTTTGTGATAACGCCTTTTCTTAAAATCCTTTGTAAATTTTATATCTAGTTGTTTTATTGAAATTGAAATTGAAATTGAAATTTATTGAAAACAGATTAATAATTAACAATAAAAGTTATAACCAAATAAAAGATAAATACAAATAGTGATAAATGTGATTGATCTAGTGATACCCACACTAGGCAATGCCTGTATCGTGGGCATCGAAACAGCAGGAAAAATATTTTTAAACAGAATAATTAAAAACCTACGCTTACGGCGTTTCGGTATTATTATGAATTAATGAAAGAAAAATAAATATGCAAGATGATATATGATATATGATATATGATATATGATATATGATATATGATATATGATATATGATATATGATATATGTATAGAATAAATAAATATAATAATATTGCTACCTCATTGTTATTCTCGACAAGAATTAAGTTTAAAGTTTTATTTTATCTTACGTTTTGAAAACAGAACATGATTTGATTCTGTGTGTTGCTGGTTTTATGAGTTTTATTGTGTCGCTTTATTGTTATTGTCTATGAAGATCTTTTAGAGACGACAATAGATTTGGATGACTTTATTACTTATGTGTGTTACGGACCTATAAAGAATTGGAGTAATTTATTAACTGTTTTGATCTTGTTTTGCTCACAAATGTTATATTTGTTGGTAGTGTTGTTATGTTTAATAATTAGTTACTATTTACTTTTTAAAGAATAATACCACAATAATAACATCATAATTTAATAACAAGTTTTAATAGTATTTGACCTTGTGAGTACCAAAAAAATATATTTAGTTACTGTAATATGTATTAAAAAGTTTCTATTAATTTCATGATTTTTGTAGATTTTTTAAATCAAGGAATTAACACGTACGATATTCTTATAGTAAATAAAATAAACAGTTAATTTATGTCGCCAATTGCACAGTACAATACAGTAAATTAAAAATTTAATTATTGTAAATTGCTTTTCTTTCATAATATAATAAACACATGTGCCGGTATTTAATGATGACAATTCTTGTTGACTTCAACCTCAAAAACGTACATCAAAATACATATAAAATATCTTTTAACACTTACCTTTCCAAAAAATCCTTTACACGTATAGTTCAAACACTAAGTCAGTTAAACACAGCACGAGACATCACTAAAGGTCCAATTGAAAACATCGCGCGGTCGCGAAATCCGTGGGCGGAAAGTCCAGCCCTGGCGTGCTCCCTCCCCGGCAATCAGACTGCCACTGAGGGGAGGGTCAGAGCCTCCCAGAGCCTTCCCGATGGCAGACGCGCGCATCTTATACCTTAAGTATACCATAAGTATACGGAGGGTGCTTTCATATGGGACCAAGGCAGGTAGCGAGTGACATCACAGTTTACACTTGTATCTATGAATAATGTTTATTTTACTAAATTTGATACAGAATTTAAAAAAAGAAAAGATTATCAACGTTTTCTCATCACTGCAAGCTCTTTTGATTTCATCTTATGTGACAATTACTTAATAAACCAATCAAATTCAGGATTGAAAAGGATGGGAAGTAAAAGTGGATTTGACGGTGAGGAGACGCATAGGAAGGGGAAATGTCTTCTTTATGTCTCTTCCTCCGTCAGTTAAGGGTATGCAACGCATCTGCAATTGCGGATGTTTATGGGCAGCGGTCGCTTTCTATTTCGGTGGATTCAGGTGGCCGCTTGCTCGTTTGCCACCTTATATTATAAAAAAATACCCTCAGACTAAGTAATGTTGAAATCACAAATTTGTTTTTAAGTAGTTAAAAAGTAGATTAAAAATGTTTCAAAACTAAAATAAAACCGGCTTACCAATCCCCGAGCAGAGTGTAAATTAAGATGTATTAAAAAGTTTCTGAACTGAATCGTTAACAAACTTCAAGCAGAATAAAGGGAAGTTTCAATCGATGAGATTCAAGATTAAAAGTTTTATAGGTACCGGATTAACCTGCGACAGATTTTAAATTGCAATAAAGTTCCTTTGTTTTGTAAAAGAAAGAATATAAAATTCTTGGAACGAAGACATTGTATTTTCACTTATAATGTGTACATATAATAAAATTGAAGTGTCTGTAATATCAAAAGAAAAATTCCAGATTTCGGGAAGATTTGCTTTATTGATAACGAAAATCACTTTTTTTTTGTATTTATTGGAATAACTTAAAAACTACTACGCCGATTTTTAATATTCTTTCGCCGTTAGAACGGTAATTTATCTGTAGTAACATAGGCTACATTTTTCATTATTTATTAATTTCAAGCGGACGAAGTCGCGAGCATTTATTGATGAATTTAATTAGACGCAAATAAAAAAATCATTTTATCTCTAATAAAGAGAATTTAACTAAAAACATTTGAATTACACTAAAAATGCTTTTCGTTTATGTATTATAAAACCTTAAATCCACAAAAAGGTAAAAATGATGGTACAAAACCGTAATACTAGATAAAAGATGTATATTTGTATAGCGGAGAACTATTAATCTTCGTCCCTAAAGCCTGTGTGCTGCACAAAAAATTAACACCCTGTGAATACACACGACGCTGGAGATAGAGTTACTTTTATCTATACATACTATTCTTACTCCAATGTCTTTTATTTTTATTTTATTTAAAATGCGATAATCGTTAATTAATACTCTAACTACAAACTATTCCTTTTTCCACTGTTTAGAAATATAAGTTACTTCAAATTCAACATAGATTAAAAAATGTAGCCTATGTTACTTAGTGATAATTTAGCTTTCTGATGGTAAAAAAATTTTTGAAATCCGTCCAGTAGTTTTTGAGTTTATTTATTACCAGTAAAAATTTAAATCTTTCCGCTATAATAGTAATATAGATATCGAATTTCAGTTTTTTTTATGTCATTATATCGAGACACGTAGTCTTTGTCCTATACGGGAACACATATTCGCTTATAGATATCTTTGGTCCGATTTTAGACTTTATAGTCTGTCTGTTTCGGTGTTTACTCTGTGGTCATCGGTGCGGATGAAAATTGGCGTGTACTCTCATTCGTGACAAGCAATCCATTTGCTCCCGGCCGGGTGCCCGCTCACTGCATCAAATCCGGCTTTGTCACCTTTATAAAATAGCTACACGTTCGTTTACAATCAATAGAACTAGAATTTATTACTAAAATCGGTTTGATTTTTAAAATGAATTGCAATTATAGCCGCGTCAAACATTTCTAAGTCTCGTGGAATTTCAAAGAGCAAGTAATTTATTAAATGGTATAAAACTTTACCATCATTGTAAATGCATTATTTATTTATGGTTACATAATTCTCTAATTTACTCCCCCCATAAATTTCATAATTTACTGTCTGTACTTGCTAATTAATTAATAAAGTGTTCAATGTAAAGGGCCCCGTGAAAAAGGCTTAGACTTTAAGAGCAAAGTTTGCCGTAACGCGAAATGGCGGTAATTCCATCGAGAGCCGTCGAAGCCTGAAAAAGTTAATACACGTTTCATTATAGATTATGACCGTATTTTTTCCGTGCAAATTATCTTACTGATATTATAAATACGAAAGTTTCAATAGACGGATGGATAACTATAAGAGTTTGTAGCCTAAACTGCTGAACAAATCTCGACCAAATTAGGCATAGATGTAGAGGATAGTCTTGAAGTATACATGGGCTACTTACGTTTTTTGTATTTCAACGAGGACAGAGTCGCGGGCAAAAGTTAGTGTAAGACACAATTTTAAATCATTAAATTTAACATATAATTTACGTCCATCGACTCTAAATTTAATTATTATTATGACAAAAACATTGTAACTCATATAATCGTAGCAAGTGCTACGCTGCAGTAGCCGGTAGCGGTACGTTAAAGGGGTAACCAGTGGACGAAATTAGAATATGCAATAGTATATTAATCCCTTCATTTATTATGTAAATAATATTTAAACATATGTGGAGTTAGACGGCTTAATAGGGAAAGTAGAGGTATTTAAACTTTGGGGACTTATACGTGTGTGAAATTATGGTATAAAGATGTACAAGGTATTTGAATTTAAGTCATGAATAATTAAACTCATTAAAATATTAAGATCAATGGGATAAGAAACTTGGGAAAATAAATATTTGCCTTTTCTTTGATAAAATATTTTATGTGTAAAAATGTAATTACTAAACAACATAATCTCTTCCAACTTTTTCAAGATGGCCTTTCGTATTACACCCTCCGTCGGCCAATATCAGAGAAGGTGAAAATTCGAAACAAATTGTGTTAAAATGTAATAAAGATTCGTTTCCCCATAAAGTTTCCGTCGAATTACGATGCAAATTGAATATTTAGAGATTGAATCGAGATTCTTGATGCTAAATCACCTTATGTGTAGATAGAAATTAATTTTACATACATACAGAATACACGTTCTGTTAAAAAAGTTTGCATATCAGTATCTATATTTTTAAACTGCTGAAAATGTTGTTAAAACAGTTAAAATAGAGTTTACTTTCTACATTGGTCAGAATTGGAATGAACTTTTGTAAGGGAGAAAAAAAAAGAGAAAAAACGTAAACGTAAACGAAAGAAAAATAATAATAAAACGATTTTCATACTTAAGTTGGTCGTAATTTGCATGATATTACCGCTCATCCGGCTCTGTCGAATTTTTCGTGTACTACGTGAAATGGAAGAAAATTTTCGAATTTCATTCGTCTTTTGATATGCGGGAAATTTTAATTAGTTGAAAATACGATTGCATGGAATTAAAAAGAAAACAGAATTTGATTTCGAAATTATTCGATGTTTTTATTTCGACGTACTTCGAGATCGATATACGAAGGGAATACGTTCCCTGCCCTAACAAATGAAGCATATGATTGTTCATGTTCATATATGTATAGATGCGTCCTCCTGTTCTTTTAGTGACTAAACGGCCTGAGGCGTCCAATTTGCAGAAAAAGAATCCCACAAACACAGTGTTACCCGCTCGAGATCACACCGCTCACTATTTGAATTTTCTCCTAAGGGAGGGTGGAATCAATTTAAATTTTAACTCACACTTAATATCCCCTTGTTTGGTGTCTAAGTGGTGTGTTTGAATCACCCTCTGTTCGTATCGTATAATAAGTTGAAGTTGGGAAGACGAGCGCGAATTTGCTGCAAATATGAAACGTAACGTCCGCAGATAGGGAGGTTCTTATGTTTTGGTATATTTACTTTAAGGGGAAAATGCAAATGTTAAAAAGTTACGTAAAATTTTTTCTACCTTCTTTTGTTTATAGCAACTGATATAACAGTAGGATACTTCCTGGACAAAACACAACTGGTTGTAAGATAACAGGATAAAAAGTAAGGATAAATATTTTATCAACTTTAAGTGATAATTGAAATTATTATTGTCTTCTATTTACTTAAAATCGTTAAGAGAATTTGTCTGCCTTGTGAACTCATTATCGTCAACGCCTAGAAAATAGAAATAAAATATTGAACTCTATATACTTAAACAGAATCCATAACTCTATTAAAAGCAAAAATCCTATTCGATTTCAATGAAAATTTGTATAGAATCCGACATCAGCGGTAAAGAACATAACTTGCGTGGGTCATTGATCTGTGTAGTGCGTGGATCTCCACTCCACGTTGCTTCTACATAACGACCACTTATAAACTTTATTTCTATTTGTTAGTAATCATTATTTTTTGCAAACTTTCTAGTGTTATCATTCTAGGAATTTCATAGTAATAAATCAACATTATAATGACCCATCGATATTACTAAATATCTACTACTACTGTTCCCGTTTTATCCGCATAAAATTATGAAAATTTTATTTTAATTTTTACATTTGTCAAATTATCAATTGCAGATGTCAAAATGACATGACATGATGACAAACCATTGCAATCTTACTTCCTTGATCTTGGCAGCTTGTATCTTATGGTCCTTTTCGCACATTACGTTTTTTATCCAATTTGTTTACCTCTCAAGTTTAACGGCGTGAAAATATATAGCCTAAAGCGTGACGTAAGTGTGGTGCTTTTCATTAAAATAAGAATTATTAAAAAATATGCTGTGATTTCTGACATCTCACGACAAAAAGTAGTGTGTGTTTACGCTTTATTACTCGTATATTTGTATAGATAGTGTCCTAAAAGAGATTTAGAAAATCGGAGTACCTTAGATAAATTAAAAGACTACAAACTCAAACTACGATATTTTCATTTAATTAAATAACGTAGTAATTACAATATAGCACTTAAACATGGAAACGCTGTTACAGGAACAAAACAAACTGTACGATGCACATTTTCCAGCGAACAATCTTGTATCATAAAGCAAGTAAAATTGCCCGGCAAGCAATTAATATGAACGAGGGCGTTCACAGCAAGATGCCGTCCGTAATATGATAAAATGCCTAACCTCCCCCACGCTTGAAGTTTTTATCTAACAAATGACAACAGATCAAGACATTAAAAATTATCGCTACAACGCTAATTTTAACTTAATCTATGATGAAACATAATATAAAGACAATGCAAAAAATCACGAAGAAAGAATAATTGTTAACTTGAAAAATGACACTACATTTCTCCTTATTAAATAAAACAATTTTGGAGATTTTATACATCGAAATAATTGTAGTCTAGTGTTCAACGTAAATGGTCTAGCGCAAACTACTTTCATAAAGTTTCCTGATGGTGATAAGTGAGTTCTAATAAATCGTGTTTTCAATAACCTGAATCGCTAAAACACTGATTTAAATTCTACGCTATGTATGAAATGTTTGTACCAAAAATTATAACCTAGAAATAAAAAAGTAGCTTATAAAATTCTAAAGCCGAAAATTACTCATATACTTTATCATTTTATTACGCTATGATTATTCTAAAGCGACTTACCTCAAAGCGTCTGTAAATAAATAAACACCAATCTTTGTGTAGAACACGGTGTAAGCACCTGAATTTACGGGAGCTATAATTTTTAACTAAACTTGGCACGAGTGAGGGTATAATCCTAAGTAGGATTAACAGCTGAAGTTGGTGAGGGAAGTAATTACAGACATTAATGGCAATCGATGGAGATCAGGTTAGACTGCACGAGCTTCTGGTGGCTTCGGAAACAATTAAATAAACGTTATTGGAGTTTAAAAATGTATCAAAGTGGTGTCAGTACAAATTTACAAAAATAGCAGTAACATAAGTCACTCTAGGAGTTGTTAATTGAACACTAAAAGAAACCCTTAGTACAGGATTTCTAATGTCAATTTTCACGGAAGACCACTGAACGTCTTTGGGAGCGCTGTCTTAGAATCGATAAATATAGTCCTCAAATTTGTAAGCTAACCTCCTAAACGTCTAAGGCCATGGAAATGAATAATAACACACCACTAGTAATCAACAAGGCTTAACTACATAAATGGATGCTATATTTCTACCCGCATTTCGTTACTGAAGCTAAAGAATTATGTGGCGAGATAAAAATAAACATTAAGTGACTAACGGATCAAGGGCGATTAAAATAAAATAGATGCAAGAACTGATAGAGTTTCAATGAATACCTTGCAATTATTGCTTACAGAATATATTTAAGAGTACTTCCGGCTTTTTTAATATATTTTATAACTTCGATCAAACTGCAACACCTTAAAATCAATAAAAAAAATGTAAAAGAATATACAGGCTTTAAATTGCTTCCTTAAGATTGATGCGGCAGGTTTAGCGCGTGGGCAACATGGGTGTGTAATTACGTTACAATAATCGATGACTCCACCCTTGGGTCTACGAGAAAGGGTCTAAAATTTGATCCAAAATTTAACATCCTTTTTTACTAAATATTAGTGAGAAGCTCGCATTTATTATAATATTTTTTATAAAGCATTTAATTTCTCTTAAATTAGTAGTCAAGAACATTTTTATTGTTTAAAAGAAAATGGAATATTGTGCAAATTACAAAATTGTGAGATACTGTTATTTACGTAGGAGCTATTAACATTGTAAGAGATATGATAACCATCTAATATTAGACAAAAATATTGCTAGTTGTAATATTTTACAAGAGCTGTCGCCTACAAACTTTCTTAACCCAAATTTGGCAGCGCGGTATAAAACAAGTATCCTATAATATGCCCGTCTATGTCAGCTACCATTCAGTAAAAGTCAGGTTGAAATCGACCCGGCGGTTTCCAAGATTGCCCGGGACAAACGCGGCATTCGAACAGACAGACAATTTTTTTTAAAATGCGATTTTCGTTATCAGCAACGGAAATACATACATACTCCCGAAATCTCGATTTTTTTTTAATATTACAAACAGACACTCCAATTTGTAATAGATTACAGATTTGTATTTGCTTTTCAGTTTCCTAACATAATGAATGTAACTACCAGAGATGGGGTAGAACATAGTTTAAATGTTTTCATGACTAAAACACACGAGCGACAAAGTTAGTTGCATTGGAAGTCCTACAAACTTTAGACTTAGCCAAGTCGCAGTGTTTACAAGACGAAGATTAAATTAATGTTAGCTCAGAGGCTACAATATTCCAAACCATTTCATATACATTTTACTAACAAGAAGAATATTAGGATACATAACAGATGTAATTGGTTGAAAATATACAGGCGAAACAAAGCTAATTCTAAACAGAAAACAGTTTGTCGAAAAACTCGGACTAAACAATATTTATCGACAACTAGTGAGCTCAAGAAAGTGCTGATTATGGGTGATCATCGTATTATATTTAAAGCGGAATAGAAAACAATATAAGTAGAAAGTTTGAATAGATAAATCCGATTTAAAAATTCAACAAATATTGCTGTTTGCATCTGCGTCTGCTCTGCGTGCCGGTGCCTACGTAATTGCCAAAATTACGGGAACGCGGGAGTCGACAGTCGCGTCGGATTCCCATTAAATAATCGTCAGGAGCTTCCTTTTCTCGTTTAAGGGGAACGATGGTTATTGTACAGTTTTTGGGCATAAATTAAAGATGGAGAACATTTTAACGTAGTTACTCTACCTCTTGTTTGTTTTTGTCTCTTTCGCTCCAACTTCTTCATATCCTCTTTCTCTTTCGTGTAACGAAATGTATTTGAACGTGACATAACCTTGAAATTTCACATATCATCCGATTTTAATCCACTTTTATTTCTCCATTCCATTTTCTTAAAGCAACAATTCACTGTAAATAGAGTACAATGAAAAAGTGACTTTTATATTTAAAGTGCGCGGAGTATTAAATTAGTTATTATTAAAATAGCACTTTCGTTCTTATGTTTGTATTGTTTTGTAATTATTTTTATAATTGCGTTGATTTTTTAATATCCTTTTAAAAATTAAACTGTCTTTGCATGCTTGACTCGATGATCGATCGATCAAGTCGCGCCTCCGGGTTGTATTTAGTCGGGAAATTGTCTTTCGATATTAGGAAATAATCTCATTAAATATCAGCTACGTGC
>NW_013525381.1:960473-972653 GCF_000836215.1 Papilio polytes | reverse complement strand
TCATTTTGTTTTAAATGAAGCCTAAGCGGGTTTAATTGAAGACGTAATGAGAGTTAAAATGAGTTTATTTTATTTTCTATTATTGGTTTCGTGCCCGTAGATTAAATTAATACCTACTTAGTTTCATAACTATGTAATTATCACTGGTAGTAATTATTTGATAGAAAAATATATCTTTAATTGTATTGACCCTAATTCTTAGCCTTACTCTTACATTCTTCTTGTTGTCTAAAGAGACTTGTTCTTGTACCGTATTAATTACTATGGGTAAACTTAATTTTAAAACACAAATAAGCAATTACATAAAAGGTATATGAGGCCAAAAAATATTTGAAAATCAATGTAGAAAATAAAACAAATTCCCTCGTTTTTGTTATTTAAAAGTAAAAATAAGACATCGTAATAAGAGAGATGAAAATGAGAAATTATAATTCTTCGGTTTTAGCATCTGTTTTGCGTAACATCGTTCGCTTAATTGGCGAAATTATTTCGTAGACGGAGTCCCGTCGTATCCCCATTAAACAGACGTTAAGAAAGTTCTTGCGCTTTTTGCGGGCACTTGGGGCTATCTCAAATTTCAACTAAGACCGGCCAAAATTAACAATCTATTTAGGTTTTTGTTCCAAATTAAATTCTATTGTTCGTAGTTTCCAACTCAGTACAATTCCACTACTATTTCTTTTATTTTTTTACTCTTCAGTTATCTATACGAATATTATAAAGAAGAAAGATTTGTATTTTTGTGTGTATTGAAATAACTCAAACACTACTCGACCCATTTAAAAAAAACTTTCACCATTAAAAAGCTACGTAATCAGTGAGTAACATGGGCTACGTTTTTATTATTTTTCTAATTTCACGCAGACGCAATCGCGAGCATGAGCTAGTTAATATAAAAACGAAATCTACAGTACAACAGCTACTAACATTTTAAAGTAATATTCTTTTTACGTCACTGATAATTAAAGTAATCTTAGAAAAAAGAATTTGTGAAAGAGTTAATACATAACGAGAATTTCTGGGAGCGTGTTTGTAATTGAGTGACTAGAATACACTCGAAAACGTTTTAGATGTCAGCCGGATCGACAAATTTAGTGCTCAGTACTCAAAACCAGGAAAATAGGACTGTCGATATGTCAGTTAAACGAGAGCACACGTTATATTTAGGCGAAAATATCCATATCTGTATAGTTGAGGATAAAACAATAACATTAAATACATACTGAACGAAAGTGTAAGTGCTAACCTAACCTATTAATTTCAATTAGTAAACATACTTCATACTAATATTATAAATGCGATAGTTTGGATAGATGGATGTTTCTTGCATGTCTTTATTGGGTTTAACGTATGTCGATGAAATTTGGAACAGATGTACATAGACACTTACTATGTTTTTTAAATTATTTCATAGAGGATGAGTTGCAGGAAAGAGCTAAACTATACTAATATTATAAGGAGGAAAGATTTGTATTTTTGTCTGTATTAAAATACCTCTAAAACTAGGGGGCCGATTTAAAAAAATCTTCCATCATTAGAAAGCTATGTTATCGCAGAGTAAGGCCATATTTTTAAATTTCACGTGGACAAGTGAGCAAAACCTAGTTACATTATAGGTTTAAGAGGCCAGTTAAATGACTTGTCAATTAGTTACATTATTTTAAGCAAGTTAGCTTTTCAATTGGCAATTGTTTGATAATAAAATTTTCAAAGATGTCTTCTTCGATCCGTACCCTCAGGTGTTGGTTTAACGGTTGAGAAAGAAGCAAATACCCTCAGGGGTGAGCAAATACGCTGACGAAGGAATGGGTCCGTTTAGCCATTTTTATTTGTCTGTCAGTGGCACCGGAGGGATGACCCTTACAAAGGATTATCCTTTTACTGATGTCGTTATGTAGATTTCAGTTTCTTAACTTTACAGGTTTTATTTTGATCCAATTCAGATACAGACTTACGTTATTTGGAATCTTTTTTGTAAATGTATTGTAAGTATATCACTGGTTTACTCTGATAGTTTTGTCATATAATTTTTAGTTGTAATGTAACTTTTCTTATGATGATATTTATCTATAATCATTTTATGAAAATAAATTGTATTTTTGTATATATTAAGATAACTTCAAGAACTACTGGCCCGACTTTAAAAACTCTTTTAAAGTGAGGAAGGTTATTTATCTGTAACATTTTAAATGTAAATATAATTCTAAATATATGTTTGATATACTTTAATACATAATCATTAATTTGCCCTTATCCCTTATGGAGGGTCGGCACAGTATGTGCTGCGTTCCGTCATATCTGAAACCACTCCTTTCTTAAGCACATCCTCTTTCACACAATCCATCCATACTTTCTTCGGCCTTCCTCTTCCTTTGTAGCCATCCACATTCGATCTTAACACTTTCTAGTTTATGTCTCCATTGTCTCGTCGCATAACATGTCCATACCGCGCTATCCTTTTGCTTCTCAATTTCTCCACCACTGGCGCTACTTTCAAACTTCCTCTAATATACACATTCTTATGTTTGATGTACTTAATACAAATGTAACAATTTAGTTTTCTTCTATTTATATTTTATGAAAGAAAAATGTAAGTATTATTATTTTTAAATCCCAGTCGTACATTCAATATAACATGCTGTGAATTTTGTACGTATTCATGTGGAGCACTAATGCGTATTTCGAAATGAATTTCCGATTCAATATGCTTCTGAACTGTGAAAGTCCCACTGTAAATTTCCGGTGCCAACTAAATCAGTTAGATTTTCCCGTTTTACGTATGAAATAATTTATCAAACGGAAATGTTAAATAAAATACAGCATTAATAATTTAATTATTTAATACCCAATGCATACTTAGGAACGTATAAAATTTTTTGCAACATTGGTTAAAATGATTCAGAACATGTTTAAAAAAACTACAATGCGTTTTTACACTGTATTACTGAATAAAAAGAATTAACAAAATCGTGTAAATTAATGTCGCTTTTTCTTTTTATTATCGGCGGAAACTTTTCTAATTAAAGTCATAAAATTGTTGCTTTGTTTGACTATGAAACGGTAACAATACAATTTTATTACATTCGTTTGGTATATTACAAACTTTGTCCTAATTAACAATTGGTGGTTTGGTGTATTCCAGATTTCTTTACTATCTATAAATTAATTTGACGAAAAAATGCAATTACTTTTTTATTTGTTACAACAACTAATCACTGTAATTACTTCAATTTCAACGATTTATTCTAGAAATGTATTTTATTATAGATATCATATCTATACTATTATAATAAAGCGTAAACACACACTTCTTTTTCGCCTAAGATGTCAGCAATTACGGCATATTTTTGAATAATTCTTTCTTTAATAAAAAGCTCTACACTTATGTCACGCTTTAGGCTATATATTTTCACGCCATTAAACTTAGGGGGTAAATGTTTTGGATAAAAACTCAAATGTGCGAAAGAGACCACAAGTTGCTGCCAACATCAAGGAAGCAAGATTGCCAAGGTTTGTAATGTCATGTCATTTTGACATTTGCTATTGAAGATTTCACAAATGTAAACAATAAAATAAAATTTTCATAATTACATGCAGATGCAGCCGCACGAGAACAGCTAGTTCTAATATATTTCCGCTATCTTTCCTACGCTGTCTACAATATATTTAAAATCCATTTATTTGCTAACCAATCGAAAACCTGGCGCAATTTCAAATCAGTGAATAACTTTTAAGAAACAACAGTTGGCATACAATCTGACATATCCTTTTACCAGTAACAAATAGCTGCTTTAATAATGTGGAAACATTGGGTTACGAAACGTTAGGCTATTTTTAGTGTGACCTAAATAGCGATGCTTCTAACAATAGACTGAAAGATAATAAAAAGACTTAATAAAACACTATTTGTTGACCAAAAAAATAAAATTCAAAAACCAGAATTTAAAAAACAAATTAAGAAAGCAAAAAAAACAGTCCTTGGCTAAAAGATGAACTGTATTTGAAAAACTACAGGTTATCTTATAAAGAAGATTAAGAAAGCGGATGTGAATCAGAAGTATTACGTTTATTGTTTTTTTATGAAAATTTAACAGGAGAACAAATTGCAACTTTCGACTACTGATAGATCTATCTCTGTGTAAAGTTTTGCTATTAAATATACTTCTTACCAAAAAACGGTATAGAGCTACTAATCTTTGGATAATACAATCAACGACAACGACGACAATGACAACAAAAAGAATTAAAAGTAGAAATTCTTTTTTGATCCAAAACAGTTTAGTACAGTTAGTAGGACTCTGTCTCCTGAGCTGGTAATAACTGTGTTTCAGGAGGCAGAGCCTTCTTTTAACAAATACTAATAAAGTTTATCTTATCTTAAATGTATGCAATGCTAGCATATAACCACATTATTGCATGATTTCTGGCTACGTAAACGTTAACACGACCAAACTCTCAGTATATTAGTTGGCAAACTTCCTCCATTGAAAATGGACAAGCTCGAAACTCGGATAAGCTATTGCGACCATACACGGAGGAGATCCAATTAAATTATTGCTAGTTCAAAGGCGGAATACATTACAGCGACGAAACATTGACTGAGCATCGACTATGGAAATCATTTACCAGCAAACTTCTAATACATGCGGCGTGCACAACTCAAACAATATCAATGGATAATAATATTTCAACAATTACAATATTACTAAATTTCGAATGCGACCCAATCCTTGTATATTAAAAAAAAAGTAAGTAGCGTATGTGCTCTTCAATATTTTGTTCTACATCTATGCCAAATTTTATCGAGATCTGTTCAGCTGTTTAGGTGATAAACTCTAACAAGCATCCATCTGAATTGTCGCATTTATAATATTTGTCAGATGCAATACAAAGAGGAATAAAAATGTAAGTACTACGAGTTTGTTATTTTAACCTATGTTATAACAATACCTAAGATTTTATGTTGAAGATTACAATACTAAAGAGATATCTTATAATAGATAAACAATGTTCAGTTGTATAGACGGGTTCCAAGAGAGAATGCCAAAGTTTTATTACCCTCTTAATTTCCTTCTTAAACATTATCTCAGACAAAAACTTTTAACAAAAAGAATGAGCAAGGAAAAGAAATGTATTGCTAAACTGCGACTTGAAAATTAATGAGCAAGAGTGTTATTTTTACTTGCGAAGGAAAAAGTACTCCGGCGACAAGACGGAAGGAGGAAAAAAGTTGAACTTCGTGGTTGAATTGCAAACTTTAGAATTTCTTTGCAAAACAAGTAAACGGTAGGTTGAGCAATCAGACTTCGTCATTACAAAACTTTTTAAACGGCAAGTTATAGTTACGTACTCTAATTTACATCATTCCAAAATACGTTGCATTACTTTAAAGCTTTAAAGCTCTAATTCTTTTTTTATTTTACTGTCCAAGAAGATGATGTCATTACAAAATTTAAAATCGAGAACCACGCAACTAATGTACTATAAAAGTCCGTAGCAGATGCTACAAAGGCCTAGACCCGCTGTTCGAGGCTCGCCAAAGGACTACTCTATAATCTTAGCAAATCTTCATTTTATATTTCGTCTCATACTAAGGTTTAAGTTCTTGAGATGTGAATGTGTGAGATTGTGTACATATAGTCAAGGATACATGTAACTGATATCGAAGAGTCTGCTTTTGTCTACAAATCAATTCCTCCCCCATTACTTGAATTAATTTCTGCTTAGGTATACGCATTAATATTATGTCTACGTAGGTACTTCGATGACGTTGAATATGTTATACGTAGAACAAATACTACTAGCTATATACTAGTGAAGTTTTAATTTGAAAAAACTTTAATCGAAAATTTTTCTTATAGACTTATATACATGTACGGTCTACATTAACAATATGTTATAATATATTTACGAAGAATAAGAATGTGTTAAGAATGTGTATATTAGAGGAAGTTTGAAAGTAGCGCCAGTGGTGGAGAAATTGAGAAGCAAAATGTTAGCGAGGTATGGACATGTTATGCGACGAAATGATGGGGACATAAACCAGAAAGTGTTAAGATTCAATGTGGATGGCTACAAAGGAAGAGGAAGACCAAAGAAAGTATGGATGGATTGTGTGAAAGAGGATATGCTTAAGAAAGGAGTGGATTCAGATATGACGGCTGATAGAGATGTATGGAAGAGCAGCACATACTGTGCCGACCCTCCATAAGGGATAAGGGCAAGTGGATGATGATGATAATATATTTACAAAATGTTGACGTTAAAAAACCACTATCCAATGCTTAAAAGGAGATTAAAGATATTGATTACATGTCTAAGTTCTGATTCAATAATTTCAAGCAATGCTCCATTAGTAATGCCAATCGCATGTCGGAGAACACTTATGTCACATCATGTATTCTAATAGACAGGAAAATGCGATAATAAAAGTACAAGACATTGTATTATATTAGAACTAGATTTTTCCCGCGACACCGTTCGCGTGGAATAAAGAATAGTAAAGTGAGTAGCCTATGTGTTCTTTTAGACTATCCTCTACATCCATACCAAATTTCGAATCGAAATCCGTTCAGTCGTTTAGGCTACAAACTCTGTCAAACATCCATCCATCTAAACTTTCGCATTTATAATACTAGAATGATTGTTATTTTAAATGTAACTAAATTCAATGTAATAATTTGATTAACGAATCGACAGTAACTGAAATAAGATGAAAAAAATATTCCCGTAGATGTTTTTAACACAACAAACAGTCGAATAACTTCGAGAGACCTATTACCAATGGTCTACTGCTAATCCTTAAATAACACAAGGGGAGATGCATTAAGCCGGTATCATTAAGCAGAACACGTGTCAGGGTAGATAGCAGAGTAAGATAGTTCTTGTACATCAATTGATATAGCCGACGACGACATTAGGAAGATGTATTTTATGTAATTACATTATTTTTATCTAATTCCTTTCTTTGTATATAAGACTAGCTTTTACCCGCGACTCCGTTGGCGTAGAATTAAAATAAACAAGTGCAAGTAGCCTATGTGTTATTCCAGATTATCCTCTATATCAACGCCAAATTTCATCGAAATCCGTTCAGCCGTTTAGTCTACAAACTCTAACAAATATCCATCCATCCATATAAATTTTCGCATTTATAATATTAGTATTCATCTAATTCCTTTCTTTCTTTTCAAGATTACAATATGCATGTTATTAATCATATTGTTTAATCATATTGTTTTTTACAGAAATTTCCAAAACTCAAAGTTCTAGCAGTCAATTACTAGTACCCTAGGCCTTGCCTATAAGTATAAATTGATGGCGACCCATTCTTAGTAAAGTAATAAATTTAGATCTTCTAAGATAAATTGCCAACAGTAAATAAACTGCAAACTGTTTTTTCGTTGTTGTACAATTCCAAATCTGGCTCCATTTCAAATTTGTAGATTACTCCAAGAAGTTTTCCACTGGCCGTGTATGATATATTATTTTATCGACAACACATCGTAAAATACATGTATAGTTTTCAAAATAGGTCCTATCTCGGTATAGGCAGATCACGAAAGGCTACAATTAAAAACCGAACCTATGTTCACTAATTACGCTCTTAAATTTACTATACTTCAATTCTTACTATGAAAGCAGGTATTTTATTTCACTTAGCACGTCCGTTATCATAACAGAATATTACAAACTTGATCAATTTATGCGACTGAGAAACTTGTCGTTAGAAAATTAGAAACACGTTGTATGCAAGAAGACGCTGAGATCAAATTATGGCCGGTTCAAAAGCTGAATACTTAATGCATCCACTAAGTTACGGCAACGGGAATGATTTTAGCAACTTGGATAGCATCTCACAAGACGATGAACACAATATTAAGCACTTCAACGTCTTGCCACAAAACGTGACGCTTTTAATACTCAGTTTATTGCAGATAGAGTTTAGTTCTATTAGGGTTAAAAGTAGGATTTTTCCAAAAGTAAAGTTAAAGGTAAATGGGAATTACTATCATAATCGAGATATAACGCCCCTGCCAAAAAATATTAGCAATACCTTGTTCTGACAACTTAGTCACTTTTGCCTGATACATAAAAACGTTAACAAAACAACATTCACTGTGCAAAGCTTTATCACGTTCGCTCAGGTGACAAAGTAAACAAACCAAGTTGTTCTTGGACATGGGGCCACATTATTCATGTTTATCACGCCGGCCCGGCCGCCACGTTGCAATTAGAGGACATTCCCCGCCCACACCGATCATCCTGTTACCCGGATTATAAAAGAATAAAGTGTTTCCACGAAGACTAAAAGAAAATTGTAATAGCAATTTAAATACATATTTGTTACCTTTATCTTGTTAAAGTAAAACTTAACTTTAAATTGGCCTCTTTTTCTTGAAAGTGTAATTTGACCTTTTATACTTCTACTATAAGAAATTATTTTTCTTAAATATGTATAAAAAGGGGAAATTAATGTATTTACTTTACTAACTTTTTCACATTAAGAAAAAATATCTTTGTATCATACAAACGTGGAAACTAATTTAACTTTTAAGTGAAAGGTATTTTATATTGCACTCACTTGCCTCCTCATCCTAAACATGAATGTTTTACTTTGTTTGCGCTATTGAGCAGTTAAGGACCCTTCAAAATATACTCGTGGGCCACCCTTATCATCTAACATCAAAGAATCGGGTGATGTGTAGGGTGATGGATAAAGCTGGTGTCGGTTGCTTCGACACGTGGCTACATAGATAACGTTGCAAGATTTACCAACATTAAACGTTGGTATGACTCAAGGGACTTATTTCACGTTTGTATTTAATAAGCAACCCTCCTAAGTAATCTACCACGCGTAAAACTACACATCAAATTATGTTCAGACAGAATATAAGTAGTTAGGTTATGTTAAAAATATTGGACGGAGAAGTGTGTACATACTTCTGTAACTTTTTACGCTTAATTACTAAAAGATGAAAGAAGATAATATTAGTTCCAAATTAAACTGATCATTTAAATTAAAATTAAACTAGCTATGGACTGCGACTCCGTCCTCCTGAAATGAACAATACATAAGCCTATGTATTCTTATGGACTAACCTATACATCTATGCCAAATTTCTTTATAATCCGTTTAGCCGTTTAGGCTACAAACTCTAACATACATCCATCCAAACTTTCGCATTTATAATATTAGTAAAAAGTAAGATAGTTTTATGTTGATCTCACTACTGTGCTTTGATTGTCAAAAATACGTCAAAAACAATCTAAAACCGATTAAAAAGGTTAATATAAAGTAAGCGAAGGCATACAAAACGAATTGACCTTTAGGGAGATGACCTCTTTTACTGGCCATTTACTTAAGTGTTACGCATCTAGGTTAACTACGTAATAACAGTAGTGGAATCGGCAGTTTTGCTTACACCCATCAACTAGATTATTTCTACGAATCTACGATTTTATGATGATATAGGGAATTAAAAAAACATATGAAAACACGCACTCCATCTAACCACTATCTTTTGTACTACTTAAAAATAATTATATTTTAAAATAACTCCCAAAGATGAATTCTTCTTAAGCATTTTACATGTATGAAATCACTAATATTCACTCGCGACTTCGGCCGCTTGAAAACTAAAAAAAAGTAAATGTGATTTTCCAAACTCTTCTCTACATCTGTGCCAAATTTCATTGAAATTCATTCAGCTCTTTAGGCTACAAACTCTAACAAATATCCACCCATCTTAACAATCGCATTTATAATATTAGTAAGATTAAAACCAACATAACTTCTGTACATACCCTGAGAAATTGTCACGGTATAACTTGAAGATCGGCATTGATGCCGCAGCTGTCAATGTGTTGAAATAGGCAATTACGATTGGAATCACGTACCGAAGCGAGCCGACACTATCTGTCGGATTGACAGTGACAATCAATCTTAACGATGTATCGGGGATTTCCCGCTCCTGATTCATACGTAAAAACTTCGACACCAATTGCCTTAATTTTACAACTGAAATGTTTCACAACTTCCACGATTGTGAGTATTGAAATCTTGATTCAATAAACAATACTCTTCAAAAGTAACTAGTATCTAAATATACGAGTATAAGTGTAAAATGTTGTGAGCTATGTCTATAAAGTTATAAAAATATATGTAAGAAAAATTATTTATAGAAACTTTAATAGCATTTTCATCCTACTATCGACAACGAAACTAATTTGTTCCTACCCTCCAATGAAACTAATTAAACGTTGATCTCAATTATTTAGGGATAACGAGCTGCTCCCATCATTAATTTATAAAAAAAGGTCTTCAAGTTTTAATGAAATAGTTATAGACAGAGAATACGCTATAGGTGAACCTTTTGCGTTTGTCCAACTTTTGAATAAAGCGATTTATTTAAGGACGGTTTCCCAGGTACATTTAGACATTAGTTAGTGGGTCCGATAACTTCATGAAATGCGTTTTCGAAATACGTAGCTTGAGTTTTAATCCGTTGAAACTTAGGTCAACCTAAGAATAATGAATAACAAGGTAATCATTCTTAATATAAGAAAGTTTAGATGGATAGATGGTGGATGTAGAGGATAGTTTGGAAAAACACATAGGCACGTTTGTTTTAAACTTTAGAAACCTACCATTAGTCAATTTAAGTAACATCAAAGCTAAGGATTAGGATGAAATAGTAACGGGACTATACGCTGGCGTATATACGAGAATACGTTAGTAGATCAGTCTGCAGACCTTTACCTTTAATTATTACAACCTTAATAATGGGGAATAAAGTCGAGAATTGTGCAATTAAAATTGCTGTTACTGTAAATAAGTATACTGTTTTAGGGCTGATTTGACGTTGGTATCAGACTACGCTATCAGGGGATTTGCTCCGTGCGAGGGTACCAGACAAACAAACAGTCAAAAGTAAACTTAGTATTGAAAATGTTAAATGTTTAGTAACGTTTACTCGTGAGTCGAAATGCTTTCCTCAGTTTGTTTAATTAAGAAGTAAATTACATCTAAATTAATGTAAGGTAGTTCGAATATCGATTATTCACATATATTTTTAATTATATACCACTTCACAGCACTTTTCTTTTTAAATCCCTTAACGAAATACGCATTCAAAGCTGACCGAGGACTCAATCCTTTCAGCATTGCAATGTTCAGTATAAATACTTCTTTTGTCATTTAATTACGATTTTCTTTCTTCTTATTGTAGTGTTGATAATGATTATATGTTACTTCATTTTTTATTCATTTTTAAAGCATTCTTGGACATTATCGTTAATCACCAATTGTTCATTTTAACCGTAACATACCAAAATTGAACAGGTTACGCGCTTCCATGCCAGTTGTAAACCTCCTTCTAAATGAATCATTAAGTATATTTAAGAAAGTTTTTATTAAACAATGATACTATTTTAAAGATGCGCAAACTTTAAATTGGATTACTATGCAAGTAGAGCACGTCGTTAAACGCCCCACGTAGGATGTTTCAATTTAACTTTTTGTTGCTAGACTGCACTGCACTGCGCTGGAGGGACTCGACAAAGTAAGAACTAGCTTTACGGCTTTTGCTTCATGTAGCCGACTTTACTGTTCGCCTAAGTTTTTGTATTTGTAAATTTAAATGTCACATTATCACGATACGGTTTCTCAGAAATTTTATTTCGCTTGCCAACGTGGCTTCGCGTGATGTCGCACTTTGTTGTGGGTAACATGTGTTGCACAATGTTATTGTTGCACGTACATTGAAATACAATAAAAACAATCCCCGAATCGAATCCCCTGCTGTGAGACGCTTATGTCGGAAATCCGCATCAAGCAGAAAGAGGTGTTAAAAGTGTTGCGCGGTCTAGACGTGAACAAAGCCAGTGGACCAGATGGGATACCAGCTGTTGTTCTTAAGATGTGCGCAGCTGAGTTGTCTCCAGTTCTGACACGTTTGTATCGCCTCTCGTTTAAAGCTGGAAAGGTACCTAAATCCTGGAAGTTGGCTAACGTGCAGCCCGTGCCTAAAAAAGAAAGTCGTGCCGACCCTGCAAATTACCGACCCATCTCAATCACTTCTATACTTTGTAAAGTTATAGAACGTGTATTGAACTCTCGCCTCATCGCGTACCTAGAACAAAACGATCTCCTCAGCGACCGACAATACGGATTTCGCC
>NW_013525381.1:944384-959262 GCF_000836215.1 Papilio polytes | reverse complement strand
AAAAAAAAAAAAAAAAAAAAAAAAAAACAAAACACGGCTTTAGTATCCTGTTTCTTGTTTAATGACTCTATTAAAAATTTTCCTTTTCTGCTCTTTGCTATCAATATACAGCTCTTTCTTGTAATCTACCCATATTTTAATATTACTATAGCACTACATACATACTCGTATATAAATTGCCTTACATCTTCTTGTCATTTCATTTTCTCTTTCTCAATAAATGACAAAGTCTGTTTTCTCTAAAATTTTCAATAAATCAAGTAAAACAAAAAAAATGTACTGAAGCGTAAGGTACAATGTTAACAAAATACATTAATATATGTAGATTTATAAAAGTGCTCTCAAATAATGTACGATCAACGTAATTCAACGCGGTTATAAACGAATGCTTCGAAAGACGTAAAAGGAGTCGCAATAAAATTTGTTACTTCGTGAAGTTGCTCGTTTGAAAATCCCTTCAGACGTCCGTGATAAATGGCATTCGTCTTCACGACTCAAATGTAGTATTCTCAAAGACGTGACATGTCAAGGAAAATAATCCCAAGATGAATTATAGCTTGAGGCTTTTTATAATCTGTATCACAAAAGTTGGTTCAACGACTTTCGTTTGTCTTGAATTACATTAGATCTGGTTCATGGGCGTCGCCAGAGGGGGAGGGGGGTTAGCAATGGTTCGCTGCCCCCCTAGAGAGTCGAAAATTGTAAAATAAATATGTAGAAAAGACAAATACGAATTGTCAGTTTCATTAAAAGTAAGACCACTTCATAATAATAATTATCTTTGAAATAAAGAAGTATAGTCATAGCCCCCCATCAGGACAACATTGGTCAGCCCCCCTCCCTAGATTATAAGCTGGCGAAGCTCTTGGTCTGGTTGGTATACAAGTCGATACATTTTCTACATAAATTTTTATGAAGTAAATGAAACTCGATTCCTAATTACCTATAAAAGTATATAATATTTAAAGCATCCAAAACACAATGTCTCGTTACTCTCAATTTTAGTAAACAAAGAGCGCCTAACCCGATTACCATAAAATGGTAAGTATTATTTAAATTTGAGCTTTACGTGGCAGCAAAATTATGACAAATGATATCCCCGGAGTGAGATTTCACAGGTTGGGCTTTGCGCAAAAAGTAAGAAATACTTCTCGACTACACTGTCGCGTTGCTTTTGTTTATACTTTAAAACAAACGACAGTAGGAGAATCAATTAAATATTACTAAACTCAACTGAATCCACGATAATATATGGAAGAAAACGAAACGCATACTTCAACCTCTAAAGTCAAATTAGCTCTTAAAAGTCACAATAAAAGATATATACACCTTCAGCAAAAAAATTACAAACAGAACCGAATCCATTAAAACTGCAACACAAAACATCAACCATACTTAATTAAGTATGTAAGCCGATGCAAGGATTTACATTCCATTAAAATATTATTTCATTTTGCGTCGAACCCATTAAACTAAATTGATATAAAGTTGAAGCTCAACGATGCTTTTAACCTAAGAGGATGATTTTCGATGTATTTTCATACGTCAGAGATAATTACAATGGCTGTTGAAATGAAATTGAATTATTACATTTATTTTATACAATTACTAGCTGTCCGCATGCGGCTTCATCCGCATGAAATTATAAATTTATTGTTTGCATTTGTCAAATTATCAATTGCAAATGTCAAAATACCAATTACCTTACTATGGCAATCTTGCTTCCTTGATGTTGGCAGCAACTTACGGTCTCTTTCCCATATCAGGAATTTTATCCAAAATATTTACCCCCTAAGTTTAATGGCGTGAAAATGTATGTATACAAATATGAATAAAAACATATGGTGTATAACATTCAATAAGCATTTAGATGTATACATTTAATTATTGATAGATTTATTATTAAATGCTATCAGTGAAGTGACTTGGTATTGAACAGTTCATGGATAATGGATCGAATGTTGAGCACTAATTGGTTTGCAAATCCAATTAGGTCAGCCTCAGTACACATTAAGCACGTACGGTGCATTGATTTGATGATTTCTAGCTCGTCGTTTTATCATATTAAATTAATATATGTGTAACCAAACGATAGCAGATAGTGTAGTCCATAAATTGACAAAACTACTAAAATAGCTTGTCGTCTAATTTATTTTTCGTCATTTATTTTTCCATTAAAATCTCAATTCTTGTTCATGATGCTTAACAAGCAAATTGAAAATCTACCGATAACCATGTTGACCATGACCATGTTTTTAGTTGAAACTAATGCAAGTTCAATCTTAAACTTAAAGGTCTGATAGAGGATCAGATAGCTTAAAATGACGTCATTGGGAGATAAGTGTATAACATCCGATATTTCCAACACATTTTTTAAATGTTGTATTGTTATAAGACAATTTACAATTTGGTGGGACACGCCCTTAGGAATTTAGGAATATATCAACTCATTAAACATACAAACGTGACAAGATAAATAAAAAATAACTTTTGTAAAGTTAGAAATAATACAAACGGTATAAAAGTTCGCAATCTGCCTTCTATTTGTAAAAGGAATTGAAGTAAATTTCCGTTTTATCCGGCAAACTGTAGAAATCCTCCAACTTCGGTATCCAACGGTTAGTGGAGAAATGATAAAAGTGAATAATGCCTCGCAATGTCTTAGCGTTAGAGTAACTTACTTTTTTATACTTTGTCACTTTACTTTGAAAGGTAAGTTTTAAAGCTGGTTTTTGATAAAAAAAATTGCATTCTTATGTAGAATTATTACAATAAAAATTGTTGAGTACTCCTGATAATTTTAATTTATCATTATATTCAAACAACGATAACAGAATAACACTAACGTAGTGAAATTTTAATAAGCCTTCTGTGTTGAAATAATCTTTAAATATAACTAAAATTGTCTCATAAAACCTTCAGCAATGGAATATCATTTGAGAACTCTTTAAAGCTTTACATAACGTAATTCCAAGTATAAATCGAATGTTAAATTGAACAAAACTAAATTAAACATACTCCATATTGTAATATAAGTCCGTATTAAGTAGTGCTTGGCGAAGTGGCTTTATCGCAGCGTACCTTTGTAAGGAAATAGAGCTTTCGACAGTTGAGAACGTATTGGAACTTGGCCAGCGTGCATTTAAGTGCTGGAAAAAGCTTTAAATTTTGATTAGAAACTTGTGAAATTTATAAAAATAACAGAACTACTGCAGTGTAAAAACACACATGGTTTTTATATTTTCCTTTAAAAGTTAAAATTAAGATTTAAGATTACAAATACGGATTCGTTAAATCTAGTTTTTGAGTGCAAAATACAACCTCTTTGGCTGACAAGCAGTATTTATACAGCCAAAGAGGTTGCATACTGGCCACCAAGGCATTTATCGTTGTCGTAAAAGAAAATATATAAAAAGAAGAAGTCAAGATGTGATCGACATAGTTTTGAGTTTTAAGTTTTTATAAATTTGTGTAAATAAGTTTTAAATATAGACATGTTTGTTTTATAATAAGTGTTTTGTATTTTTGGCTGCCGCGCTGTCGGTAACAAGTTAAACACTAGTAATGTTATAAATGCGAAAGTTTAGAAGTATATTTGTTACCACGTAACTACTGGACAGCTACACAGATCTTCATGAAATTAGGAATTAATATTTACCACTGACCAGGAACGTGGATCGTCCTCCCTCCAGGTGGACTTTTTTTTATTTATTTACATACAGAGAAAAAATATATAAACATTTGCAAATTAAAAATGTCGCCAAACTGCACAGCAGTTTGTTGGCGACAAACAACCATTTCTTATAAATATTAATTTATTATAAATGGAATTCTACTTATTCTTATATATTTACATCAATTTTAATTTTGTAAGAAATGATTTCTTCATTTATTTTTTACAATTTTGTGCAATGCAATTGGGGATGGCTATGTCCTACATTGGGCAGATAAAGGCTGATGATGATGATTTTCTAGAAGAGTACATAATAATAATAATAATAAACAACAACATCTCACGAAGCTCTCGCTAGACAGTTGGATTAAGGGCCCGATTCAAAAGGCGGTTATTTTAGAAACCGCACAAATAGTGAGGACGTTCCTGTCTCTGCAGCTCTGACCACTGGTTGCTTGAGTCATCGGATTCCGCAGCCGGTGGTGCTCTATTTTTTATATAATATATTTTATTTTATTTTTATATTCTTGTAAAATGTATTATATAGAGAATAAGAAATAAAGATATATGGAATAATAATAACTCATTTACTACTAAATTTGTAATAAATTGAAACGCTAGCATATAGCTATTATATAAGTAACAATTATAAACAATGATAATATTGGGTTTTAATATTTAGACGTCTTTATAGGAATCTTTATACTAAATACGTAAATATGATTTATGTCCATGTTAAAGAAAACAGTATGTTTTTAGATGTAAAGACATCACAATAAAATCTACGTAATACGAGTACATACATTCGGTGAAATGTTACTGCTACTCGTAAAATAAAACTTGTGTTTGTAATAAAAAGTAAGCATCATTTTCGCAACTACAATCTTTATTTTCTTCTTGCTAAATATATAACTTAAACATATTGCTCAGCCATAAATCTTTATTTATAAGATAACAATCCAACGCCTAAAATATGTATTAGAAATATCAGATTTTGTTACCTTATTGACAGTAGCATTTTTAAGCTATCTGAGCCTATCTCAGCTAGTGGTGGGACAGGACCTTAAGGTTTGAATAAGATGTTTCATTCAATTATATCCTGACTCGAACCCCAATTTAAAGTGTCTTGTATAATCCTTTTTTTCTTAATTTCTTAACTCTTTCCACCCTTTTCGTACAACTAAAGGATGGGTAGAAGTGGATCTAAGGGGAGACGCACGGGAAAGGAAATATTCTATCTCTTTGCGACCTCTTCTCCGCTGGTTAAAGGTTGACATGCATTCGCGGATATCTATGGGCAAAGGTTACTTCGCTATTTCGGTAAATTACGGAGGCCTCTTGTTTATTTACAACCTTATGATAACAATTTTTTTACTTATAATTCCGCTTCAAATACAAAAGAACCAGAAAAATTTAAAGCGGCAATATCCTTTTATTATTAAAAAAAGCGCAATTTAAGACGATTGAAATCATAAATGTCATATAAATAATGAAGATTAAATTAAAAACGATAACTTTGATATTTGCGTGTGAAAGGAAGATTACATTACATTGATTGAACTAGGGGGGGTTATTCTGGTTTTATACCGTGTATGCATGATTATTAATTTCCTTAATTATACATAAACCGAATCAGAAAAAAACAACGAATTCGAAATATGCAAATAAACTGTTGTCGAATCTTAAAAACATCCGAAGGTTAGAACTGCAATTATCATTTTTTATGTCTTAAATAAAATACAGAGTTAAAAAGAAAATTATCGTTTTGCAAAATCAGCTACCGTCAATTGAACATGCCGAGTCTATTTGAAAAGTAGAAGAGCAAACAGCCCTCGGGTGAGCAAATACGCTGACATAGGTGCGGGCAGAAATCGCTTGTTACACTTAGTAACGCTTCTTAAAGATAAACGAAGGGTTCAGTGACGCGTTCTTATCAATTAAGCTTCTCAATATTTTCTTCATTAAATACCGCAATGTATTGATAGCTATATACATAGCATATGTATTCTTCCAGACTATGTTATACATCTACGCTAAATTTCATCCAGATCCGTTCAGCCGTTTAGACTACAAACTCAGACATCCATCCAGTCATCTAAACTTTCGCTTTTAAAATATTACGAGTAGTATGAAGTAATATGTAAAATGCTTAGTTTCCTCTGCCGAAAATGTATTGTTATCTATTTTTAAATAAAGTGAAAGAAAATAATGTTTTGTGTCAATTGGACAAGACAAGAACACAACAGTGGGTACTTTCAAAAATCTTACGCACAAGTTGTATATATTTATTTCAAAATATTATAACTCTTGATATCCTAATTAGTTAGTCAGGACGAAGTGCATACTAAAAAAAAATGTTTATTTACGTCACCATTTTAACATGCAAAGCCGGTACGAAATTAGCGAGATTATTGCGCTTAGAATCACGTCGGACGGCCATTAAATAAGCGCTTCAAGTGTCCTCCGACTTACTCCCGAGTGCTCGGCGACTACATTTAAATAAAAATAAAATCAAGTGAGGGAGGAACTTACTAAATAAAAATAAAAAACAACGACAAGCGACAACAGGGCTAACAAGTTTAAGGCTGATTACGATATAACTTTAGGCTTTCTTTTAAATCGTCTCAATTTGGCACGAGGCGTTTCTTTTATGCCCTTTTTAATTGAAATGTTCCTAAACTTCAAACAGACAGATACATTACAGTGTACTGTATCTTTTGTTATCTTTATCGCAATGCCCTTTTTCTTTTTACAACTTTTTAATTTACTTGAGACATATAACCAAACGCAAAACCGTGGTCGGACGAGGCCGGGATGGTGTTTAAGCTGGCCGACATCTGTTTAAGAAAACAGTTAGTTAACTAAGTTTTGTTTGTTTAAGAATTATGGGCCGTTATCGCCGTTTCGCGACAAAGCCCCCTATCAAAAAATAAATGTAAAAAAAAACAGTGGTCTTCTTTGGTATCTCTGACATATCTGGTCAATTTTTAATCATTATTGTTCGTAACTGTGTGTTCGTTCTTCTTTCAACAAATATGAGCGTTTACTTCCTTGTATGTATTAGATGAACGGCTGTTGAATAAATTGTCGATGAAGGTGTACATAAAAAGATCAGTCACGCGGCTCGGAGACGGCGCGGCGACGGACGCCACGGCATTATGTTTATGTAAACGAGCCTTTGCCGCACGTGAATGACACTGTTTAAATGTGGCTTTTCACTGTTAATATACGTGTATATAAAACATATTGACATCCCTTTCATACTCTTTGAGTAAATAGAAACAGCGATAGTTTTTTGTCAAAGTATTACAGCGGTGGAAATTCACGGTAACGCTTTGACTTGTGCAATTGGTAAATAGCACGCCCTACTCTCGCCTTAGTTTAGATGTCAATTTATATGTTTTTATACTGATAATATAACTTCTTTTAATATAAATACTGAAAGAAAATGGTATTTATATTATTCATAAAATTACTCCAAATAAATCTATCAAATTAATTGATTGACAAAACCTTCCCTTAATGAATGCTTGCCACATACCTGAAATACGTGAATTGAACACAAAACTCGGCGGATTAATTAAATAATTGTTAATGTCCAAATTTCGTAAATACCAATGCAATTAACATTTCCAATAATTTAAATAATTAAACACGTATTTAAAATACACTATTAACTGCTTGAATACTTGAAACATTTTAGTTAACTATACGATTAATTAACAGCGATATATTGAATTAAATAGAATCAAGAGTGAAATGGTGAACAAGAGCTACGTAAGCAGACTGAAAGGAAATTAAACGTTGGTCCGGGGTTAAGTCGTTGCAAACGTTAAATTGATATCGACTCGAGGCTGCGGTGAATAAGCCAAAGGATTCAGGCCGATTCAAATGTAAATACTCGTCTGCGATATCTGATTTACACGAATAAAGTTATTCAGTAACTGATCATGATACTCGTAGCTGTAAACTATTCAACGTATAATCATCGTTGCTGGACAAATTGGATGGGAAATTGCTATATCGCTTACAGTAACAAATAATATATCAGAACTAACAGGATATTTGGCAACATGTCTATGACAATACATCAGCAGCTCACTGCACGTCCCCACTAAGAGGCTCGGAGCCTAACCTAAATAAGGGGGTGACTAGGCCATAGTCAACCACGCTGGCCAAATGCGGGTTGGTTGGCTTCACACATATCTTTGAATTTCTTCGCCGATTATGTGTAGGTTGCATCACGATGTTTTCCTTCACCGTAAAAACGTCGGCTAAATTATGTACATGTGAAAATTCGAAAAATCTAAAATCACATGGTACATGGCGGGATTCGACCCCAAGACCAGAGTCAAAAGCTTAAACCACTGAGCCACTGACGCTTTATGACAATGGTGTCTATAACGTTTTATTTTTTAAATTTCTTACAGTTCACTATTTGGCGAGTTTACTATCGTATGATAAATGGTAGTAACTTGAAACGTAAATAGAAGATTCAAAAAAGTTATATTATAATCTTCGAATATGATATTCTAGCTGCCGTAGTTAATGTTACAATCTGATTGATTAGACTCTTCATATCTGTTCTTTTTAATCAGTAAGTCAGCGCTGTTGGACACTAGGTACACTAAAGCCCATCCAATCTGGAGCGCGCAATCAATTAACAGTGAATGCCGGCGCCCAGCGTGTTGACTTTGCAATGTGTTGTATACGTATAATGCGAGCGTCCAATATTGATTGCTTTGAAAATACAATTATGTCGACATCAATATGCATTAAGCTCCTCATTCTGCTCATTATGGATAATTAATGACCCGCTGGCTTAGTGGAGAAGTTCGGCTCTCTAATACATAATTAAGGAAGCATTAATTAAAAGTGTAATCTAGTTAGAGAATATTTTCGAGATTATCACGATTTAAATTTTTTTATTCAAAAAGAAATGCAAATAATTACTACACTGCAATAAGATTTTAAAAAGTTAACGAACATTCATTGTGTATATCATTATCTCCAAATCATTTGATTTAGAATATTTTTAATGCAAACGTCAATACTAACATTTGTATAACCTCAAAAATTATAGTTAGAAACTGTTTAGTAAACACATGTTTTGATAGCCGCTGATTGTTACTATGGATGTCATCGTAGTTATATGATTCACCTACATATATCCCCATCCCACTTTAAATATAAGTACATCGTTATTTATTGTGCAAAATCATATTACCTAAGCCTGCACGTAATCTTACTTCTTACTAATATTATAAAAAAGTTTAGATGGATGGATGTATGGATGTTTGTTAAAGTTTGCAGCCCAAACGGCTGAACGGATCTCGATGAAATTTGGCATAGATGTAGAGGATAGTCTGGAAGAACACATAGGCTACTCACTTTTGATTTTTTTAATTCCAAGCGGACGGAGTCGCGGGCGAAAGCTCGTGTACTAATAAACAACATTTATCAAAAGAATGCGCCGGTCACTGAGTGACGGTATAAAAGGGTTAACGTTTAGGTTAAAATATATCCGAAACAGTGTCATAGTTTTTCTATTATTTATTTAAACTCACAATGACTAACAACGGATAGGTTTAGGTTAATACATCACTGAAACCGTATATTGTGTGCAGTTGACATAACCATTCTGGAACTGCCTTACAGCGTATTGTTTGATCCTTTATGAGAATTTCTAAAATTAACAAACGCTAAATGTTTTGTAAGCATTCAAATGAAGAGGGTTCTGTGCCCAAACTTCTGAATGAAATAATTTCGAAAGGGTTATCTCGGTCAATTTCTAACTATTTTTTTATTTGTAAATTAAATTGTAAAAGTAATATTTTATTAACGTCTTAACCTAAAATATAATATTTACTTAAGTCTTTATCAATATCTCTTACTTGTTTGCTGGTTGCTTTGTAATATTTATTTAACAAGCGCCTGATGAAATTTTCACATTCATACAAAAATACTTTTTACCTATTTTTTAAATGTGACTAAAAATCACATATTGTTACGATAGTTAAGCATAGTCGTTAATTATACATAAACATGAAGGAAAATGCTAAATGACTGAATAACTCGTATCACTAGGATAAATATTGTTTAGGTAAACCAAACAGCCAGTCAAAGTTACCCGAGGCGCGCGTGCTCTGAAATTATATCGCACAGAATATTAAACAATAGGAGTTAACATATTATCAATAATATAATAAAAATAACTGTATTTCGTATACTAGATCTTACATAAATGTTCATAACAAAATGTGCATACTTTCTACCAACGGGTCACGCCTAAAACGACCGTTGACAAGGGTCAACTCCAAACAATGCGAAGGGTTTACTAATAAAAATTCTTCTACGCATATTTACTTGGCAATTTAAAAGGTTTCATTAAATTTTAAACATAAATCGAATTGGACAAATATATCAGTTCAATTTCCTGATTTGCATTTATATACCTAGGATTTCGTCAACTTTTATTTTTGTAGCAGGAAACAAAGCACATACAAATATGTAGGTTTTTGAATAAAATAAAGATAAAATTATTAGTTTTCCTATTATTTATTACTAGATTTTGTTTCGCGTCACCGTCGATGTGAAATTTTAAAATAAACTTAAAAAGCAGCTACGTTCTTCCAAACTATGTTCTACATCTATTCCAAAATTCAACGAGATCCGTTTACCATTTTAGTATTTCAGGTGAAATAGGACGCATTTTTTTTAAACATGTACTAAAATATTACGCTTAAATGTAATACACAAAAAATTGCTACTATTCTCTCTTCAAGCAGATATTAAAGTGTGAAGATATCTTACTTACCCTTCTCAGCCAATGTTCAAAGATTAGTTTAGGCTACGGGATCAAATAACGTCTGAACGGTGTAAATACAGCGAACGCTTCTATAAAAATCTTCCATTGCGCCGTTTTCAGAGAAATTGGTTTAAAAAGAAAATACATCATAAGTATTTTATGATACAATTGTATCTCAATACGGATCTATTTACAATAAGTTTTTTTATTAGAAATAAATCAAATTACGCTGTACTTTTCATATGGTCATTTAAATAAATTCGATATGTATTATTTATTTTATAGTGAACATAACACCTACGCCAACACACAACACTGAGAACCATTAGGCGCGGATGTATGTAGCCTTTCTCAAACTCTAATTTGATGGAAATAAATTTTCACATGACTTTTTGTTAACTCTCTCTCTCTTTCCCCATATTCGTATGTCCCCAAAGTGGGGCAGAGGGCGACCACAGTACGCCGCCAGTTTTGTTAACTCTCTGTCTCCTATTCCTATGTCCCCAAAGTGGGGCAGAGGGCATCCACAGAACGCCGCCATTTTTGTTAACTACTTAGTATTAAATCTCATAAACGATATTGTGTAGGACACTATACATCAGAATTCTAAGTAGTTAAGTAGGTTGTAGGGTGTTATTTACACCGCCCTCTCATTTTTATTCCGCCGACGTTGCATCTATCTCAGACTCCGCACCTTAGTTGATCTTTATGGGGTCTTGAACTGCGTGTGCAGCCACTAAAAGCATTTTCATCGCTTACATAATTTATCGCCGTATTGTTTTGTTGTCTAAACATCTGGTTTCGTTATTTGATGTTTCAGGTGTGAAGATTTTTATAAGGCATGTTTTTAAGTCATCAAAACAAAATGGAATCAAAATTCAACGTGTTTTAATGTAAGAGCGCTGTTTAATTAGTCGTTACCGCCCGCATGCGTGGGTCAAGAGGTTTTCTGTCCACATATTACATAGTGCCTGAATATGAGAACCGTTTTCATTAGTTACTACTGCTGGGTATCCTTACATTAGACTCTCACAACACCTTACGAGTCCACTACGTCTCCGCACGACGCTTTCTTAACATCGACCAATCATTTTAATTAGTCGTCAGTCCGTATGCGGGGACTCCCCGCATGACGTATAATAACCGAGTTATCGACTGTCGATATTGCACCATTTTATCTTTATATACCTACTTAGTTTTGACAATTAAATTTAATATTTACAACGTAAAAAACAGCGTTTTACTTTATCACTTTAGTACCTTTAAAATTAAATTCTATTGATTTACTTAAAATACAAAGTCTATGATAACTGAAATTAAACGATAATTCCGTTTATATTTAGAACGAGCTGTTGCCCGCGACTTCATCCGCGTGGTATTAGAAAACATACGAACTATATAAATTACAAAAAGCTACATATCCCTCGGGAACCGGACATTCCTCGGGGATGAAGTTTATCCCATGTGTACTCCAGACTTTGTTTTATATCTGTGCCAAATTTCAATAAGATATGTTGAACCGTTGCAGAATGATCGAGTAAACATTAAAAAACTAAATTAATGAATCCCACGGGAACCATAACTATTCCGGGGATAAAAAGTAGCCTATGTGTTCTTCCAGACTATGTTCTAAACCTGTGTCAAATTTCATGGAGATCCGTTCAGCCGTTTAGGCTACAAACGCTAACAAACATCCATCCATCCATCCATCCATCTATCCATCCATCCATCTATTAGTAAGATTAGTAAGATTGTTGATGTTTGTCAAAATCTATACTTGTTAATAAAAGTGACGTGAAACCATTTACGTATTATTAATCACATTATCAATAGTGTTTTCTTATCTGTAATAATTTAATGAGTCATTTGATACACGAAGCCTTGCTCAAGTTACAAACACCGCGCGACCCACAAGCCGCGCAGTCGCTTACTAACAACGCTGTGGATTGGTTGCTAAGTGGCCGGCGCAAGAGAAAACGACATTTTCACTTTTTAAATTGCTAACATATCAACAGGTTAGTTAATATATGTGTTTATTTCTAGTAATAGTAACTATAACATGTTATTGTAGAAATGTAAACTAAGTGTACTTTTATTTAATACTTACATTTTACGCAAATATTGGATTTATAACCTCTCTGCAAATATGTATATGTTTGTCTTGATATCTAAATAAATACAAATGTTAAACTAGGTAATGTTTATCTTAGGTAATGTTTAAAGTACCCTTTTAGATTATAGCTGCCGTTACTGTTGTAGATAACTCCAATGAAATTAGTATGTTTGGAAAGACACATTTGTAGTTATTTATAATTTTTCGAGGTCGTTCATTGGATAGCCACGGTATGTGTCATGGGAATTAGAATAAAAACTAGTTGGTTGAAAATATAGAAATTTTAATTTTATAATTTTTTTTAGAATTCCGCATTTGTGATTCGTAGGTAGTCATGCTATTGTAGTTGCTAATTTTGTCGCAACCGTCCTTTGTTTCTATGTCTAAATAATATACGAAAGAAGAAAACATTGTGCAACAATTCCGGGCTGCCAATAAACATAATTAAAATGATCTGTTTTTGGACACTTTTCTATTTGTTAACTTGGTAGTCCTAATGTCAGGTCGATTAGTTAAATGGCCGGTATTTGCCTCGAGGATTTTTCTCCATTTGATCAGACTTGCAGGTAGGAGGGAAAAAGAGGATAAGGGAAAGACAAAGAAGGAGATCCTGTCAGTTTTCTCTACCTGCACGGAACCGTTAATTCGAACTTTTTGGAAAAAGTTTCGAACATTATATATATATTGTTCAATAATACTGTTCTAATTAAGACCACCAATTAAAATGTATATTTGAGTTTTGTTGAGAATAGTTATTGATCCATTTTTCTAACGTTTTTCAGAGTCAACATGAATATCGCACCAGTGGGACCTGACCCCACCCGTCTGACGTGTTCGTCGTGCGGCGCCGCCATCATTTCGAGGGTCGAGCGCAAAGCCACAACAAAAACACACATAATAGCTCTTGTACTATGCTTGTTTCTGTAAGTACTAACACTAGAAATAACCACCTTTTGTATCTTGCATTAAGGACTATAATTGCATGTACAGATACATCTATTAATCGAAGATCATATCGTCGAGTTGCTATCACGTTATGAATCAAAAACATTATTAGGTTTTTTTAGATTTAAAAAAATCGATTATTACCAAGGTCGAGGTGCAATTTAAATCGCTTGAATTATGTCTGTACACGATTCAAAGTTTAGAACTACTAAATGTAGAACTACTAAATGACCATGACCTGACAAGGTTGCAAAAGCTCACAAAAAGGAATTTAGTAATCATTAGACTATAGTAACCCAATGGATGATGGATCCCTACAATGTAATGATCATTAGATTGTAGGAGCCCGATGAATTATGGATCCCTTTCCCCCTGAAACAAGCAATGATGAACATTTGATGATTAGAGTAAAAACGTTTTTATTTCCAGATGCTGGCCCTGTGTTTGTGTGCCTTACTGTATGAACAGCTGCCAGAATGCTGACCACTATTGCCCCAACTGTAATGCGTATCTGGGAACCTATCAACAATGAAAACCTACGTGTAATATTTAATAGCTTTGTCCAACTATTTTTACACACCTATAAGTCTAAAGATGACACGGGACTAATTGTTTTAGTATTTTATATTGAATTATAAAATTGTTCATCAAAACAATGGCCGGAAAATCATGTGTCTATTGCTGTTTTCTGTACACTTTTATAACATTTGTTTCAACGGATTTCATCTTAAGATTACCAGTGACATTGTAGACCGTTGGGAGACCAGTACATAATGTATTATTTAAAATTTACATCATTAATAAGGTTTAGCACTTTTTTGCAATATAAATGTTTGTGTAATATGCCAATTCTATCTTTACTAATATATTTATTATATTATTTAAAAAAAGCTATTTATGTAGGATTGTAAACAATTTTATGCATTATTTGTAAACATGCTGTACCACGGGTTTCCAATGCGGTAATATCCGTGTGAAAACACATATATCTTTTTTAATTTGCGGAGTATGAAAGACATTTTGCGAGCAATTGTTAAGATTGCAAATAAGTATTTTAATGCTAAGTACAAATTCAATATTTTTATTATTGTTAAATACGAATAAAGTGTGTATTCGTTGTAAGGTTTTTTTAATTATATTAAAAGATTTTAAAATTACATATTATATCATTTTCTACCACTTAAGACTTCCACATCTTTAAAAAAGCAACTACATAAATCTTTGACATTTTATAAACACGATTACTTTAATTTTTTCTTTCAAATAGCAAAGGCATGAACGGAACCAAATAATCGTATAATTAATTTATGTAAGTGTGCGCTTGAGCTTCACCAGCTGC